>NC_087195.1:8842751-8895251 GCF_035594125.1 Scylla paramamosain
GTCCGCACAAGTAGATCTCACCGTCACAATCACTTCGTCCATCTTGTTGGCCAGAGACGTTGCATTAAATAAGAGGAGTGAGGGAAGACTATACCACGTTCTCGGCACCTCAAAGTGTTTGTATTCCCTCTTCTCCACCCTGCGGTCGTCTCTGGCACTGGAGGTCACTACCTTGATGGGACGCACCACACTTTTGCCTCCTCTCGATCCACGGTTTCGAAATAGTTTTAAGGACTTAAGGCACTGTATCACGTTGGGTGGCGGGTACCCAGATCCTCGTCTACGACGCAGGAGGTAATTGCGTTCGTATGTTTGCACTGAAGCACTCATTTTTCTTTATGTATCACACGCATTCGCTACAAGTGTTCACAAAAACAACAATCCCACCAGATCGAGCCTCAAACTAAACGCTAAAAGTTGAAAACAGAAAAGTAAAAAAACAAAACAAACTGAGGTCACTATCACTAGGGGGCGGGGAAGGCCAACAAGTTGGCCGAGGCTGCTCGAGAGCGCCAAGGTCACACGTCCTGCCCGTATGAGGTCAAGACGGTGTGTGTGTGTGTGTGTGTGTGTGTGTGCAATCTACGCAGTCAAAGTTTTACAGGAAACAGCAAAAGACAGATTGAATTTCTTGTATGTGTCAGTGAAGAAAATGTATCGGTAACAGAGCAATCCAGTGGTTGTTAAGTGCCACATTATAAACATACAAGGCAACTCACGAGCTTCAGGACGACTGCCCGGTGTTTCGCCACCCCTGTAAATGTTTCTTTAAATTATACGATATTCTTTCTAAGTGATGTCAAATTGTGCTATGTTTCGTGTTTATGTATTTGTGCTTGTATTCTTGTACTGATAGCGTTATTTGAACGATACTGGCTTGAGCTGCTTCAGTTCATTCAACTGCTGCAAAAGTACCAAGGAAACATCTCTCACAGTGATGTTGATACAGTCTGTAGAACACGCTGCTATCTGGGTGTCTTCTTTTTCGGTACCTGTGTCTGTATGCTGCTGCTGCAGCTCGGGTATTTCTATCACAGAATGAATATCATGTCATGAATATCACACATGAATACTAAGTGTTACTAACAGCGAAAGGCATCTTCACCGTAGCAAAAAAAAAAAAAAAAGAAAGAAAAGAAAAAAGAAAGAAAAAAAATCTCATTAGCAGTCAGCTGATTGATGAGGCTTGTCACTTAGGTGTCAAAACGTCAGTTGGGTGTTGAGGGGGTGACAGACACTTGCAGTGAGTTGCCACGTATGTTTAAAAAGTAGCATTTAATAACCACTGTATTGCTGTCTTAACTGTATATTTTCTTCACTGACACAAACAAAAATTCAATCTGTCATGTGCTAACTGTTCCTCCTGTAAGGCTTTGACTGTGTAGATTGCATACAAAAAAGTGATCACTTAATGCCACGCGGCGCCACTCCAGTACGTAGCGAGCCGGGGAGGGAAGGAAGGAGGAATGCCATCCATGCGAGCGGTTCCCGCAACACACAGTTTACACGTTAATTTCTTGCAAAATAAAGCAAAACTCAACATATGTGTATAGAGTATTTTCGACTTTGAACTATTTGAACTATCAAATCCTGAAGTATATACCTTAATTCGCGGGACATCCTGTCTGTGTGTGTGTGTATATATATATATATATATATATATATATATATATATATATATATATATATATATATATATATATATATATATATATATATATATATATATATATATATATATATATATATATATATATATATATAATTCAATGACTGCCTACTTCCTGTTTGGGTTAGCTTGGCCACCACTTTCTCGGGTAGACATTTTGTCACCCCACTGATTTGATGATGAGGTTGAGATAATTTCCGTTGAGATGATTGCCACCACTGGATCAGATGAGGAGGCTTGGTGTGGTGGTGGCTGCTCTAGAGGACCGGGTAGTAGCTTGATATTGTTGGTAGCGTGGAGGTCGTGGGTAGTGGTTTGATATTGTTGATTGTGCGAGTAAAAGACACAATTTATGAGAGTTCTTCTCGACTTGATAATGGACAGAATGTACACGTGTGATACCTAGAGTCAATTGATTACAGACGTGACGATACTGATGTGCTCTCTCTCTCTCTCTCTGAACTCTCTGTGAAATTATCGTGGACTGATCGTCAACTGATGATGAATTGAATAGACTGATGCTCTCTGAAGACTCTCTGAAGACTGACTGCAAACTGATCGTGAACTGATGATAAAGTGAACAGACTGATGCTCTCCGAAGACTGAAGACTGATTGATCTAGCTACGCGTACGGCTCTATTTATGTGAGATGAATGGATAGGATACAATCTCTGAGATGAAGAAATGACCAATGAGATGCTTGAAAATGGGGTGAAGGAGCCAATGGTAGAGGTCGTTATTTTGGCCAATGACAAGGGAGGATGATGCAGGTGTTCTCCCTAAGGACCGGCAGGAATGTAGGGAAGGTATGATATTCCCTTGAGAAATAGAGAGGAAGGAGAAAAGGTTAAAAATAGATCAGACTGGCTGGCTGCGTGGGCACACATGGTATGAAATATATGAATGATGAATCACTCCACACGTGGAATAAAATACATAAATGATGAATGTATATAATAATAATTGTTATGACTGATACAGTTGTCTTCCCTACGAAAAATGCGTCCTCGCATTTGAACATAACAGTAATGAGAGCAATAAGATATGAGCAATTAATAGATAATACATGACATCAGAGAGAGTACGGAAATATACAGACATGACATTAATATAATACATATCCAACATATATAAGTAAGATAAATATACACATATATACAGGATTAGATTAAATACAGGATTGATTGACCCTTAGAGTGGGAACAAAGTTTCAGTCAGTAAGAAGGTCTTTGTGTGGTTAAGCTTGAGGAGCTTTGAGGATCTGCTGAATCAGAATGAACACTCATCACCGAACCCTTTGTTCACACGCTTCAAATGATCGACATGAACGATTTGTTCAAAGTTTTGAGATGTTGAATTTTTACTTTGTCGCCATGGAGATATTCGATTACACGATGTGGCCCAGAGAACAATGGATCTAATTTAGAGTTGCGATCGTGAACTCTGGTGAAGACGATATTACCGACTTTGATGGAAGAATCTGCTGCTCTACGATGTTGTTTCCGTAACATTTCAGTTTGCGATGCAGTGAGGCGATCATGAACGAGATTATGATTGTACTTAAAATCGACATTTAACGTAGTCATCCATGGTGAAGACAGGACGCGGCCCCCTGTGAAGAAATTCATATGGAAGACGCTTGTCGGTATCGAACAGCATGAAATGGGGAGACTCGTTGATAGTAGAGTGAACTGCTGAGTTTTTTTTTTTTTAATGTAGGAAGGACACTGGCCAAGGGCAACAAAAATCTAATTAAAAAAAAATGCCCACTGAAATGCCAGTCCCATAAAAGGGTCAAAGCAGTGGTCAAAAATTGATGAATAACTCTTGAAACCTCCCTCTTAAAGGAATTCAAGTCATAGGAAGGTGGAAATACAGAAGCAGGCAGGGAGTTCCAGAGTTTACCAGAGATAGGGATGAATGATTGAGAATACTGGTTAACTCTTGCGTTAGAGAAGTGGACAGAATAAGGGTGAGAGAAAGAAGAAAGTCTTGTGCAGCCAAGCCGCGGAAGGAGGGGAGGCATGCAGTTAGCAAGATCAGAAGAGCAGTTACCATGAAAATAGCGGTAGAAGACAGCTAGATATGCAACATTGCGGCGGTGAGAAAGAGGCTGAAGACAGTCAGTAAGAGGAGAGGAGTTGATGAGACGAAAAGCTTTTGATTCCACCCTGTCTAGAAGAGCAGTATGAGTGGAACCCCCCCGGACATGTGAAGCATGCTCCATACATGGACGGATAAGACCCTTGTACAGAGTTAACAACTGGGAAGGTGAGAAAAACTGGCGGAGACGTCTCAGAACACCTAACTTCATAGAAGCTGTTTAAGCTAGAGATGAGATGTAAAGTTTCCAGTTCAGATTATAAGTAAAGGACAGACCGAGAATGTTCAGTGTAGAAAAGGGGGACAGTTGAGTGTCATTGAAGAAGAGGGGATAGTTATCTGGAAGGTTGTGTCGAGTTGATAGATGGAGGAATTGAGTTTTTGAGGCATTGAACAATACCAAGTTTGCTCTGCCCCAATCAGAAATTTTAGAAAGATCAGAAGTCAAGCGTTTTGTGGCTTCCCTGCATGATATGTTTACCTCCTGAAGGGTTGGACGTCTATGAAAAGACGTGGAAAAGTGCAGGGTCGTATCATATGCGTAGGAGTGGATAGGGCAAGAAGTTTGGTTTAGAAGATCATTAATGAATAATAAGAAGAGAGTGGGTGACACGACAGAACCCTGAGGAACACCACTGTTAATAGATTTAGGAGAAGAACAGTGACCGTCTACCACAGCAGCAATAGAACGGTCAGAAAGGAAACTTGAGATGAAGTTACAGAGAGAAGGATAGAAACCGTAGGAGGGTAGTTTGGAAATCAAAGCTTTGTGCCAGACTCTATCAAAAGCTTTTGATATGTCCAAGGGAACAGCAAAAGTTTCACCAAAATCTCTAAAAGAGGATGACCAAGACTCAGTAAGGAAAGCCAGAAGATCAGTAGAGCGGCCTTGACGGAACCCATACTGGCGATCAGATAGAAGGTTGTGAAGTGATAGATGTTTAAGAATCTTCCTGTTGAGGATAGATTAAAAAACTTTAGATAGGCAGGAAATTAAAGGAATAGGACGGTAGTTTGAAGGGATTAGAACGGTCACCCTTTTTAGGAAGAGGTTGAATGTAGGCAAACTTCCAGCAAGAAGGAAAGGTAGATGTTGACAGACAGAGCTGAAAGAGTTTGACTAGGCAAGGTGCAAGCACGGAGGCACAGTTTCGGAGAACAATAGGAGGGATCCCATCAGGTCCATAAGCCTTCCGAGGGTTTAGGCCAGCGAGGGCATGGAAAACATCATTGCGAAGAATTTTGATAGGTGGCATGAAGTAGTCAGAGGGTGGAGGAGAGGGAGGAACAAGCCCAGAATCGTCCAAGGTAGAATTTTTAGGAAAAGTTTGAGCAAAGAGTTCAGCTTTAGAAATAGATGTGATAGCAGTGGTGCCATCTGGTTGAAATAGAGGAGGAAAAGAAGAAGAAGCAAAGTTATTGGAAATATTTTTGGCTAGATGCCAGAAATCACGAGGGGAGTTAGATCTTGAAAGGTTTTGACATTTTCTGTTAATGAAGGAGTTTTTGGCTAGTTGGAGAACAGACTTGACATGGTTCCGGGCAGAAATATAAAGTGCATGAGATTCTGGTGATGGAAGGCTTAAGTACCTTTTGTGGGCCACCTCTCTATCATGTATAGCACGAGAACAAGCTGCGTTAAACCAAGGTTTAGAAGGTTTAGGACGAGAAAAAGAGTGAGGAATGTACGCCTCCATGCCAGACACAATCACCTCTGTTATGCGCTCAGCACACAAAGACGGGTCTCTGACACGGAAGCAGTAGTCATTCCGAGGAAAATCAGCAAAATACCTCCTCAGCTCCCCCCAACTAGCAGAGGCAAAACGCCAGAGGCACCTTCGCTTAGGGGGATCCTGAGGAGGGATTGGAGTGATAGGACAAGATAAAGATATGAGATTGTGATCGGAGGAGCCCAACGGAGAAAAAAGGGTGATAGCATAAGCAGAAGGATTAGAGGTCAGGAAAAGGTCAAGAATGTTGGGCGAATCTCCAAGACGGTCAGGAATACGAGTAGGATGTTTGCACCAATTGCTCTAGGTCATGGAGGATAGCAAAGTTGTAGGCTAGTTCACCAGGATGGTCAGTGAAGGGAGAGGAAAGCCAAAGCTGGTGGTGAACATTGAAGTCTCCAAGAATGGAGATCTCTGCAAAAGGGAAGAGGGTCAGAATCTGCTCCACTTAAATTTAAAGTTAAATAGTCAAAGAATTTCTTATAGTCAGAGGAGTTAGGTGAGAAGTATACAGCACAGATAAATTTAGTATGAGAATGACTCTGTAGTCGTAGCCAGATGGTGGAAAACTCGGAAGATTCAAGAGCGTGGGCACGAGAGCAGGTTAAGTCATTGCGCACATAAACGCAGCTTCCAGCTTTGGATCGAAAATGAGGATAGAGAAAGTAGGAGGAAACAGAAAAGGGGCTACTGTCAGTTGCCTCAGACACCTGAGTTTCAGTGAGGAAAAGAAGATGAGGTTTAGAAGAGGAGAGGTGGTGTTCTACAGATTGAAAATTAGATCTTAGACCGCGAATGTTGCAGAAGTTAATGAAGAAAAAGTTGAAGGGGTTGTCAAGACACTTAGGGTCGTCGACAGAAAGGCAGTCCGACCTGGGGACATTTATGGTCCCCTCCCCAGATGGGGACTCCGAGGCTGGTGTAGGAGTCGCCATGATCATTTGAAAATTTTTGAGTGAAGGGTGTGTGTGTTATTAGCTGCTTGTAGTTTTGTGTGGAGGAAGAGAATTGTCTTTAGAGGGCAGGCTGTGACTGCCTCCTTGTGTTGTGAGACACAAAGGGAAACGTTCAGTGAGGTCATAGCTGGGTTTAATGATAAGTTCACAGCACCCCTTGAACAGTGCTTTAGACCTCACTGGGAGTAATTATCGTTTCGGCAGGTGTCTACTGCCTCCTCCTTATGAATATGTTGGATTATTCATTGGCATTGTTACGTGTCATTCTGCATCACACAAAGTTTTCTTTGACATGGGTGCTGCGGTTAACCTTATGAAGAGACTCTTCCTCTTCTCAAAATCACATCACTGCATTGCCTCCTGATATTAATCTGAATGGTATATCTGAGAAAATTATTTTATCTCACGGGAAAGTACTCTTATCACTGTCTTTATCATCCCGGGAACCAGACATATGTGATTATTTCTACATTGTATTAAGTATATTTTTCAATGCTGATTTTCTCATAGGCTTGAACACCATGTGCAGGTATGACGTCAATCTTTTCCCTGCCATCAATGAAATCGCTCAAGGGGATACTTATATTCCTACTGTTTTTCCCTCTGATACTTTCTCTCTTGCTGGTGTAGTTACATCTATACCAACTC
Organism: Scylla paramamosain; assembly: GCF_035594125.1. NCBI lineage: Eukaryota > Metazoa > Arthropoda > Malacostraca > Decapoda > Portunidae > Scylla > Scylla paramamosain. Next base: position 8,849,858 of record NC_087195.1, read on the forward strand.
TTTCTTTTTGATAGCGATTAGATAATTTATTATTATCTACGTGAGATTCTTGTGTTACATCATCTAGTTTGCCTGTCATTCTCAACCATCTTCCCAGTCAGACCACGGTGTAACTCCTTGTAAACATATTTTGCTAGCAGATCCGATAATACTATCTGAATGTACTTTATATGTTGTAAACGCTAAGGTTAAGTCTGCTGTATCAGGCAATGATATCCTCTGATATGCACAACAATCTCCATGTAAAAGTGTTGAGTTAGAATACGTACTTACCACAATCAATGACAATGAATTCTGCACAATCGGGCTGAAAAATGTAACATCTATGCCTCTCAAGCTTAAAACAGATGTGCTACTCAGAGAAGCCTTGCCTTACTCTGAGAAACCTTGGATGATTTACCTTCTTCCTCTATCAGTAATGTATCTGCATCTGACATGTCTTCTCTCCCGCCTATCACGGAATATCAGATATCTGTTATTGATTTCCCAGAATCTCAACAAGGATTACTTGCTCTCCTAAATTCTTTCAGGAATGTTGTCTCGCTGCCTGGCTAACCTCTGGGCCACACAGACGTCATCACACATTCTATCCATCTGATGCCTGGGTCCAAACTATCCATCTGATGCCTGGGGGGTTCAAACACCCCCAGCTACCAGGTGCCACACAGCTGTAGAGTTCTGCTTGACGAAGCTGTGCAAAGTATGTTGCTTCAGGATGTTGTGGAACCTGCCTGTTCACCTCATAACGTTCCCTTGTTGCTCATTCCTAAGAAACAAGGCGATTGGTGTGTCGCTGTCGACTTCAGGACATGAAACACATCTAATATTCCTGACCGTTATCCAGTGCCGAGGTTAGGTGATCTTCAGTCTCTAGGTGATTCAAATGTGGTGCTTTCTACCCTAGATTTACATTCAAGATTCCTTCAAGGTGAACTCTAGGAAAGTTCGCGGCTTTCACTACCTCCTGTGGCCAATTCATGTTCAAACACATGGCTCAAGTTCTACGTAATTTGCCTTTAACGTTTCAAAGATTGATGAATCCTGTCTTCTCAGGTCTCATCGTTAGAGGTGTGTTCTGCTTCCTTTATGATGTTATCGTTGCATCATAGACTGTACAAGACCATTTTCACACACTGTCTCTCGTTCTTTCAAGCTGTTGGCTTAAAAATCATTCAGCAAATACTCGTTTCTCAAACAGCAAATCAAATCCCTTGGCCATAAAGTCGACAGAGATGGTACTCACGCTTTAAATGCAGTGAAAAATTTCCCTGTTCCTACTAATATCGATTAAATCAGGCAATTCGTCGGTCTTGCTGGATTTTGTCGCCAGTTCATCAAAAATTTCAGTCTTATCGCTCAGTCTCTCACTCATTTGCTGAAGAAAAATGTTGCATTCATCTGGTCTGAAAAGGAATAAAATGCCTTTGATCTCAAAACTGCTTTATCTCAAACACCAGTCGTTGCATTTCCTAATTTTGAGAAATATTTCTTCTTATACACTAACGCTTCAGGCTTTGGAATCGTTGCTGTTCTCATACAAAAGGATTTCCTTGGTAAGCAACGCGTATTAACGTATGCTAGCTAACAGACTTCTCAACAAGGCAGAGCAAAAATTATGACGTCACGAAGCGTGAACGTCTCGTTGTGATCTGGGCGTTACATCATTCTCGTGAACTCATATTAGGGTAAAAATTCACGTTCACACTGATCATTATGCTGTCACAGAGACCTTCAAAGGCAACTACTTCACAAATCAAATTGCTCGCTGGCATCTCATGATTCAAGAACTGAATCCTACATTTTCATACATTCCAGGTAAGGCAAACTCAGTGGCCGATGCACTCTCACTATCTCACTATGTTGCCATTGCCTCAGCCATCACAGAGAATGCTGCCATGCCAACCATTGATGAAATAAAGAAATATCAATATTCAGACGCCTTCTGTTCTAGTGTTGCTTATTACCTTGAATTTGATGAGACAAATCTTAAGTTGCAAGTGAGTGCTGATACGTCTTTCATGCAAGACGGCCTCTTGTATAAGTCGAGTGATGTCTCTACTGACAATTCTAGTGAGCGTTTATCTCAGCTTGTTATACCTCAGTCGTTAGTAAATATCATCCTTCAGCATGTTCATGATTCACCCCACGTAGGACACCCAGGTCGAGACAGATGCCTCGCACAAGCAAAACGATCATATTTCTGCCCGACTATGAGGATATCTTTCAGCACTTTTGTGACCTGCTCTCAGGGTGCTTCGTACCGTCCCTCACTCGCTTACTACAGTCCCTCACTTCTTTACCCCATCGCTTCAGCTCCTTGGGATTCAGTCTCTGTTGATTTGCTCAAACTTCCACTTACACAGAACGGTTATCAGTATCTTCTAGTTTGCGTGGATAGTTTCACTCGTTTCACCATTCTCGTTGCTCTCAAGGACAAAACAGCAAATTCTGTTGGTCGCATGATCATTGACAACATAATTTGTCCTTATGACTCTCCTCGTGTCATCTTATCTGACAATGGCACAGAATTCAATAACTCTGTCTTACAGGAGATTTGTAACGAATTTCATATCAAGAAATGTAACATTGTTCCTCACTCGCCCAGCTCAAACAGCAAAGTAGATCATTGTAATAAACGTATCGTTGACATTCTACATTACATAACAGGAACAAAGCACTCATGGGAGGAATGGCTGCCTCAGCCAACCTGCACTCTAAACTCCTCTTTTAGGGATTTTGGTGAAACTTTTGCTGTTGCCTTGGACATATCAAAAGCTTTTGATAGAGTCAAAGCTTTGATTTTCAAACTACCCTCCTAGGGTTTCTATCCTTCTCTCTGTAACTTCATCTCAAGTTTCCTTTCTGACCGTTCTATTGCTGCTGTGGTAGACGGTCACTGTTCTTCTCCTAAATCTATTAACAGTGGTGTTCCTCAGGGTTCTGTCCTGTCACCCACTCTCTTCTTATTATTCATTAATGATCTTCTAAACCAAACTTCTTGTCCTATCCACTCCTACGCTGATGATACCACCCTGCACTTTTCCACGTCTTTTCATAGACGTCCAACCCTTCAGGAGGTAAACATATCACGCAGGAAAGCCACAGAACGCCTGACTTCTGATCTTTCTAAAATTTCTGATTGGGACAGAGCAAACTTGGTATTGTTCAATGCCTCAAAAACTCAATTCCTCCATCTATCAACTCGACACAACCTTCCAGACAACTATCCCCTCTTCTTCAATGACACTTAACTGTCCCCCTCTTCTACACTGAACATCCTCGGTCTGTCCTTTACTTATAATCTGAACTGGAAACTTCACATCTCATCTCTAACTAAAAACAGCTTCTATGAAGTTAGGTGTTCTGAGACGTCTCCGCCACACAAAAATAATTTTCAGAGTCACTCCAAGCTTGGAGCCACCCATTCGTTTTTTTATGAAACTCAAAATCTATCACACAGCACGTCCGCTCACACACCCTTACAAGGTAGAAAACATTGCTTCCTCTCTGAGCTTGGAACTGATTCCTCAACTCCAAGACTCAAAATTGGTTTACTGGTAACTCATTGTCAAAGGATGAGCTAAAAAGACTCATAGCTTATCTCTTATTCACCACCTTCCTTGATGGTCCCAATTTCCAGGTCGCAAGTGACATTGAATTCAACAAAACAGATTACATATATGATGTCTGCAAAATCATATCTGATAAGCGTCCTCTTCCCAACTCTGAGCCTGTTCAGGTAATTGATGCCTCTTCACCTGACTCACCTCACCTCATCACTTACCTACTCGCTCTTCCTCTCCTTCTCGTGGACATTACACTAAATGTACATCCCTTTCGCCTAGATATTAGTACACTCGATCGAAACTGAGATCAAGAAATGTCACCAGTACCCATTGCAAGCTGCCTGGGTCATGTTCTCGTGCAGTGTAGGGTTGTTCTCGAAAGCTCAGGGAGACACTCATTCAATCCTGATGCATTCTGTTCCTTCCACAAAGGAGTAGCTCATTACTTGCAAAACTGCAGGCACTATCATGCACAGTCTCAGGCTGCTCAAAAAACATCGTCAGAAAACTCTTCTCTGGCCAGTCCATCATATCATCATCATTAATCCTCAGATCTTCACCATCAATCTTCAGATCGAACAAAACACAAGTTATGTTTTACTTTTCCTCCTAACTCAGCACTTACATCAATTAACATTAAATATTTTTTTTTTATGTAGGAAGGACACTGGCCGAGGGCAACAAAAATCTTATAAAAAAATGCCCACTGAAATGCCAGTCCCATAAAAGGGTCAAAGCAGTGGTCAAAAATTGATGAATAAGTGTCTTGAAACCTCCCTCTTGAAGGAATTCAAGTCATAGGAAGGTGGAAATACAGAAGCAGGCAGGGAGTTCCAGAGTTTACCAGAGAATGGGATGAATGACTGAGAATACTGGTTACCTCTTGCGTTAGAGATGTGGACAGAATAGGGGTGAGAGAAAGAAATTCTTGTGCAGCGAGGCCGTGGAAGGAGGGGAGGCATGCAGTTAGCAAGATCACAAGAGCAGTTAGCATGAAAATAGCGGTAGAAGACAGCTAGATATGCAACATTGCGGCGATGAGAGAGAGGCTGAAGACAGTCAGTTAGAGGAGAGGAGTTGATGAGACGAAAAGCTTTTGATTCCACCCTGTCTAGAAGAGCAGTATGAGTGGAACCCCACCAGACATGTGAAGCATACTCCATACATGGACGGATAAGGCCCTAAAGTTCAGCTTTAGAAATAGATATGATAGTAGTGGTGCCATCTGGTTGAAATAGAGGAGGGAAAGAAGAAGAAGCAAAATTATTGGAGATATTTTTGGCTAGATGCCAGAAATCACGAGGGGAGTTAGATCTTGAAAGGTTTTGACACTTTCTGTAATGAAGGAATTTTTGGCTAGTTGGAGAACAGACTTGGCATGGTTCCGGGCAGAAATATAAAGTGCATGAGATTCTGGTGATGGAAGGCTTAAGTACCTTTTGTGGGCCACCTCTCTGTCATGTATAGCACGAGAACAAGCTGTGTTAAACCAAGGTTTAGAAGGCTTAGGACGAGAAAAAGAGTGAGGAATGTATGCCTCCATGCCAGACACTATCACCTCTGTTATGCGCTCAGCACACAAAGACGGGTCTCTGACACGGAAGCAGTAGTCATTCCAAGGAAAATCAGCAAAATACCTTCTCCAAAAAGCAACTCGGGGAAGACATAGGGAGATACATTGTAAACAGACAAGCGGCAACTCAGGGAAGACACTGGGAAACACGATGTCAACAGACAATCTTCACCAGTTTCCCACTAAGATTTGACATCAAAACATGGTTGTTTCTTTCATGTACGGGTATGTTAATTGTATAACTTAAATAGATAAATTAAGGTCATATAGAGAGAAAAAAAAATAGCATTCGTCCCAAGGTCATAATTCCCAAACCCGAGCTAATGTGCTTAGTATTTAGCTTGTTTTGCCATATGGTGGCTAAAAATGTTCCTAATATTTCATTAGCTGGTTTGATTGTACACAAATAACAGATTTTTCCCAGCTCACCGCCTTTTCTCTGCAAAATTCAGTCGACTGGTTGATCTGCCAATTTTTCCCGACCATAGCGAACGCCTCACTGGGGAATTAGGTAAACTGGCGAGTGTCACTAGTGCTAGGCAGGATTCGACATTTTAGGATTCGTGGATCCGAGTACTTGAACTTGCTGGATCCGTGGGATTCGGGTCCGGATCCGAGTACCTGCAGCGTGCGGGGAGACTAGTCAGAGAGGGATCCGCGCGGTGTTCGTGTCCCGGCGGTACTCGGGGTCCCGGCTGGTAATCGAATCCCAGGCCGCTCGCGGATCCCTGCCGGTACTCGGGTCCCAGCGGTAATCGAATCCTGGCTAGTAATCGGGTCCCAGGCCGCTCACGGATCCCTGCCAGTACTCGGGTCCCGGCGGTAATCGAATCAGTGCTACCGTTTGACGGAAATTCGTCTGTTAAACGGATAGACACGTCACCCTACGGAAGTCACGTGACCAGCGAAAATATTTCCGGAATGCTGTTTTCGCCTATTTTATGAATGAAACAAATATTGTATTAAGAATAATGTTATTAAACTTATCAATTTAACCCGTATCCTTGTTTTACTTCCGGACTTAACGCATTACCTGTCACTGTTAGACAACCAGAGGCTGTCAGTGATATTTGCCTGCGGAATCTGTCAGAAGAGACCCAGACTTCTTTGGGTTTACGTCGAATTCCTGCAGCATGAAGCATTTTGAGGTGTTACATCTATTACCAACACGTACTGCATCTTATATCATGTGAGTGTTACTCTGTATTACAGCTAATATGTTAACATTGTCGTTGTTTCACACTTCTGGCAGTGCAGATAGGTATGGTTAAGTCACCCTTAGGTTTGTTTATTACTTACTCTGAAGATAGAAAACGAAGTCAGGATGCAAACGTACACTTATGTGAAATGCATTTATCATGTATGCTATCCAGTAAACGTATTTTGATGTAACTGAAAGTATTTTTACAACAGTTATCATCATGGCTACACGTCATAGTTTCCAAGAAAAGTGGTTGTCAAACGATTTGTTCAAAGCATGGCTGGCGAGAGTTGAAGGAGACAAGAAACGGGCGTACTGTCGAGCGTGTCACAAATATTTGACAGCAGAAATTACTTGCCTCAAGCGTCACTGTAAATCAAGGCAGCATACAAACTTAGAAGAAAGGCGGCAAACCATACCAATAAATAACGGTCAGTCTCCCCAAGCAGGCACATCTCAAAATGACCAACAGAACAGAACATTGAAGATCATGACTATCAAGGAGGAGGCAGTAGACACTTGCCGAAACGATAATTACTCCCAGTGAGGTCTAAAGCACTGTTCAGGGGGTGCTGTGAACTTATCATTAAACCCAGCTGTGACCTCACTGAACGTTTCCCTTTGTGTCTCACAACACAAGGGGGCAGTCACAGCCTGCCCTCTAAAGACAACTCTCTTCCTCCACACAAAACTACAAGCACCTAATAACACTCAAAAATTTTAAAATCATAATGGCGACTCCTACACCAGCCTCGAACTCGCCATCTGGGGAGGGGACCATAAATGTCCCCAGGTCGAACTGCCTTTCTGTCGACGACCCTAATTGTCTTGACACCCCCCTCAACTTTTTCTTCATTAACTTCTGTAACATTCGCGGTCTAAGATCTAATTTTCAATCTGTAGAACACCACCTCTCCTCTTCTAAACATCATCTTCTTTTCCTCATTGAAACTCAGGTGTCTGAGGCAACTGACAGTAACCCCTTTTCTGTTTCCTCCTACTTTCTCTATCCTCATTTTCGATCCAAAGCTGGATGCTGCGTTTATGTGCGCAGTGACTTAACCTGCTCTCGTACCCACGCTCTTGAATCTTCCGAGTTTTCCACCATCTGGCTATGACTACAGAGTCACTCTCAAACTAAATTTATCTGTGCTGTATACCTCTCACCTAACTCCTCTGACTATAAGAAATTCTTTGACTACTTAATTTCCAAAGTCGAGCACATTCTGACTCTCTTTCCTTTTGCAGAGATCTCCATTCTTGGAGACTTCAATGTTCACCACCAGCTTTAGCTTTCCTCTCCCTTCACTGACCATCCTGTTGAACTAGCCTACAACTTTACTATCATCCACGACCTAGAGCAATTGGTGCAACACCCTACTCGTATTCCTAACCGTCTTGGAGATACGCCCAACATTCTTGGCCCTTTCGAGACCTCTAATCCTTCTGCTTATGCTGTCACCCTTTCTTCTCCGTTGGACTCCTCCGATCACAATCTCATATCTGTATCTTGTCCTATCACTCCAATCCCTCCACAGGATCCCCCTAAGCGAAGGTGCCTCTGGTGTTTTGCCTCTGCTACTTGGGGAGACCTGAGGAGGTATTTTGCTGATTTTCCTCGGAATGACTACTGCTTCCGTGTCAGAGACCCGTTTTTGTGTGCTGAGCGCATAACAGAGGTGATAGTGTCTGGCATGGAGGCGTATATTCCTCACTCATTTTCTCGTCCTAAACCTTCTAAACCTTGGTTTAACACAACTTGTTCTCGTGCTATACATGATAGAGAGGTGGCCCACAAAAGGTACTTAAGCCTTCCATCACCAGAATCTCATGCACTTTATATTTCTGCCCGGAACCATGCCAAGTCTGTTCTCCAACTAGCCAAAAACTCCTTCATTAACAGAGTGTCAAAACCTTTCAAGATCTAACTCCCCTCGTGACTTCTGGCATCTAGCCAAAAATATCTCCAATAACTTTGCCTCTTCTTCTTTCCCTGCTCTGTTTCAACCAGATGGCACCACTGCTATCACATCTATTTCTAAAGCTGAACTCTTTGCTCAAACGTTTGCTAAAAATTCTACCTTGGATGATTCTGGGCTTGTTCCTCCCTCTCCTCCACCCTCTGACTACTTCATGCCACCTATTAAAATTCTTCGCAATGATATTTTCCATGCCCTCGCTGGCCTAAACCCTCGGAAGGCTTATGGACCTGATGGGGTCCCTCCTATTGTTCTCCGAAACTGTGCCTCCGTGCTTGCACCTTGCCTAGTCAAACTCTTTCAGCTCTGTCTGTCAACATCTACCTTTCCTTCTTGCTGGAAGTTTGCCTACATTCAACCTGTTCCTTAAAAGGGTGACCGTTCTAATCCCTCAAACTACCGTCCTATTGCTTTAATTTCCTGCCTATCTAAAGTTTTTGAATCTATCCTCAACAGGAAGATTCTTAAACATCCATCACTTCACAACCTTCTATCTGATCGCCAGTATGGGTTCCGTCAAGGCCGCTCTACTGGTGATCTTCTGGCTGTCGTTACTGAGTCTTGGTCATCCTCTTTTAGAGATTTTGGTGAAACTTTTGCTGTTGCCTTGGACATATCAAAAGCTTTTGAGAGAGTCTGGCACAAAGCTTTGATTTCCAAACTACCCTCCTACGGTTTCTATCCTTCTCTCTGCAACTTCATCTCAAGTTTGCTTTCTGACCGTTCTATTGCTGCTGTGGTAGACGGTCACTGTTCTTCTCCTAAATCTATTAGCAGTGGTGTTCCTCAGGGTTCTGTCGTGTCACCCACTCTCTTCTTATTATTCATTAATGATCTTTTAAACCACACTTCTTGTCCTATCCACTCCTACGTATATGATACCACCCTCCATTTTTCCACGTCTTTTCATAGACGTCCAACCCTTCAGGAGGTAAACATTTCACGCAGGGAAGCCACAGAACGCTTGACTTCTGATCTCTATAAAATTTCTGATTGGGGCAGAGCAAACTTGGTATTGTTCAATGCCTCAAAAACTCAATTCCTCCATCTATCAACTCGACACAACCTTCCAGACAACTATCCCCTCTTCTTCAATGACACTCAACTGTCCCCCTCTTCTACACTGAAAATCCTTGGTCTGTCCTTTACTTATAATCTGAACTGGAAACTTCACATCTCATCTCCAGCTAAAACAGCTTCTATGAAGTTAGGTGTTCTGAGACGTCTCCGCCAGTTTTTCTCACCCCCCTAGCTGCTAACTCTGTACTGTACAAGGGCCTTATCCGTCCATGTATGGAGTATGCTTCACGTATCTGGGGGGTTCCACTCATACTGCTCTTCTAGACAGGGTGGAATCAAAAGCTTTTCGTCTCAGTTCCTGTCCTCTGACTGACTGTCTTCTACCTCTCTCTCATCGCCGCAATGTTGCATCTCTAGCTGTCTTCTACCGCTAGTTTCATGCTAACTGCTCTTCTGATCTTGCTAATTGCATGCCTCCCCTCCTCCCACGGCTTCGCTGCACAAGACTTTCTTCTTTCTCTCACCCCTATTCTGTCCACTTCTCTAAAGCAAGAAGTACTCCCAATCATTCATCCCTTTCTGTGGTAACTCTGGAACTCCCTGCCTGCTTCTGTATTTCCACCTTCCTGTGACTTGAATTCCTTCAAGAGGGAGGTTTCAAGACAGTTATTCATCAATTTTTTACCACTGCTTTGACCCTTTTATGGGATTGGCATTCTAGTGGGCATTTTTTTTATTGGATTTTTGTTGCCCTTGGCCAGTGTCCTTCCTACATAAAAAAAAAAAAAAACGATTGCACTTTCCCTTGCGACACGTGGTGTGACAAGTGGTGTTGCTTACGCAATTATACTTTTGTCAGTATTCCTAGCGGAACTTAATCTACCGTTCATGATTTATGACCACCTCAAAGACTTAAACAAACGAATGTTCCCAAACTCAAAAATTGTTGCTGAAATGTCCATGAAAAGAACGAAGTGTACAAATATTGTAAACATGTTAGGTAAATTCTCCAATGAATGTTTGGCTGAGAAACTTAGAAAGTGTAAATTTACTATTATTGTTAATGAAAGCACAGACCAATGAAATAAAATCTTTGGCAATGAAGACAAAGTATTTTGATGAAAAAGAAAATGTATCAAAATTGCTATGTTGGACCTTGTAGATGTATATAATGATGCCAACGGTTCAACTGATCAGGGTTTGTTTAACATAATAAAACAGTGTCTCCTACTTCATAATTTCCCATTAGAGTGACTAGAGGATCAAGCAATAGTTTGCTAGCTACATTTCTTGAATTACATTTTGCCACATGTAAATAGTTTTAACTTAGTGTTCCAGAATAAAGGCCCAACACTTCATTTGATTCATGAGAAAATATCTAGCCTGTATCGGTTTTTGATACATTCTATTTTTCAAGAGCATTTACTTCGTAAAGTTCCCTTATATGATATCAACCCAGCAAACGGCAGCCTAGACAAATTAATCAAATTTACTTTGGGGCAAATTACATTCATTGTTTCAGGCACCAGAATATGTGAATAATGTAGATATGATAACTGACATCAGGTTAAGATGTAGGACTTTTCTTATTGTACTATGTCAAGAAATCAAGAAAAGATTTGACTTAAATAATAAGTTATGGATGTTGACACGATATTTGCATCCTAGGAAAGTAATGGATCCCACCGCCGGAGCAGATATGCCATCCCTCAGCGACTTAATGGATGAATTACCAAGGATCACCAATATGTATGATAAACAGGCTGTTGATAACGAGTGGAGAACTGTTCAGTTTTATAAATTCCCAGACCATCTTAAAGATCTAAAGTACGATATTTGCCTATTCTATGTTCATCTTATGACACTTACAGACGCCATGGGAAATTTCCAGTACCGGACCTTTACTAAAGTTGCGCTCAATGTCCTGTCACTTCCAACTTCTAATGCTGATGCTGAACGGCTATTCTCTAAACTGAATCTTATAAAGTGAAAACAGCTAAATTGCCTCTACATGAATACTGTTAAATCATTAATGGCTTTGAGTGAGATTTCACTTCAGCAAGGTGACTTTAGAACATTTGAACCTAGTTTAGAAATGTTATTCTGTGTTTGCAACTAAATCTGATCATGAAGTATTGCTGATGTTGGTGAGTGATCACTTTATTTACTGTATAATAAAAAAAAATCATGCATTTTTCTGGTAAATTAATGTATTTCGTTTTGATAATATATATATATATATATATATATATATATATATATATATATATATATATATATATATATATATATATATATATATATATATATATATATATATATATATATATATATATATAATGGTTCTTTTTCCGTATGGCAAAATTCCCTTAAAACTTTGTTTTACATATGCCTTTTTTTCTTAAACCTGCGTATAATTACTATTTTATTCTAGATTTAAAGCAGAGGTATTGGAAACACATTGTCGTTGACTTACAAGCTCTCAGCATCATATGGATAGATGAACAGAGACGTCCAGAGAAACCATTAGTTAAAAGTGCACAAGTGGCGGTCTCTCTCTCTCTCTCTCTCTCTCTCTCTCTCTCTCTCTCTCTCTCTCTCTCTCTCTCTCTCTCTCTCTCTCTCTCTCTCTCTCTCTCTCTCTCTCTATCATATGTAGAAAATGCAGTATGTCTAGAAGCGATAGTGATGTCATTAGAGATAAGGCCTGGGAACGGAAGTTGGAGAGAAACAACAAATATCGCTGTTTTTTTTTTTTTTTCGTGCTGGTAACAGATGATCCTGTACTATAACATTCCATGAATACACAGAGGGAGTATGAAATGAATTACTTAGGGCAAAAGCAAGAAAACAAGAGTATAGTTACACTGTGGGAAATGTACTGAAAAAGCCTTTGCCAGCGCGTTTTTAATGTTCCTGCTGGTACACGTATAAGCATTATATCAACACTGATATCATGGCCTCATCACGGGAATTAATCAACACTTGTATTTTATCAGCGCTCATGTTATGGCCTCATCGCGGGAGTTAACACTTCTAACAGTTCTTACTTTATCTAACAAGGACGTTTGTGCACAGGCTGGGGGACGTATCCTGAAAAAAAAAGTCTGCTTAACTGACTGCCATATGATATAATTTAAAAAAATCTATTTTTGCAAAACACCAAGGAAAAAAAAACAAAAAACAAAAATGAGTGACAATTATTATCCTCGTCATCTTTTTTGGGGGGCATTACGTTTATTAGACAGTGATGAAGAAATTGATTACAATGAGAATGCGAATGTGGGTAATGAAGGCAAGGATCTATTTGCTAGTGACGATGAAAATGAAGGAAGTAATGAAGGAAATTGTTCACAAGTATTGAAAGAAGCAAGTAATACTCAGTATCCTTACCTTTGTTATGCATTAGGTTGAGATGACTTTCCTGAAGAAAATGAAACAAGTGAATGTGATGATATGGAAAGCGACGATATACTCACCAGTGACGATGAAAGCGAAGTCAGTCATGAAGAAAATGATTCTGAAGAAAATGAAGACATTGATAATGCCAATGCAAACAAACAAAATGATGATGACAATTAATCACACAGTAACGGACTACATCATTATCTTCGTCATCCTTTTTTTGCATCAGCTTTAGAAAGCAGTGATGAAGAAAATTAAGGTAATGAAACTGTTAGTAGAAAATATTATCGAAAACTGTGGCCGGAAATGCGTTTAAAGACTAACTGCTAACCATTCATTCCACACAAGTGGAATGCTGCAAGGCTAGGGAGAGGCATGCAGTTAGCTAATTCCTAAGAGCAGGGTGAAAAGAGCGATAAAAGACAGCAACAGAAGCTACATCGTGGCGGACATGAAGGTTGAAGACAGTCAATTAGATGACAGCTAGTTGTGCACTACATCATTCCGACTGCAATTGCCATAGTGTATATTTTGAAATTTCTGAAATGCAAGGAAGACTGAAACAATTAATTTTATGTAATTATACAAGTATAAATTTTTCTGCATACATAGTTGATTTACAGAAGCGTCTGGTTACGTGTCGTAGTTGATCCCGTTCTCTTCAGTTTTCACGTCAATAGAAAACAGCGGAAATTTTACGTTAGTACCAACTACGGAAGAACGGCACCACTGATTTTTTTTTTTTTCTATGTAGGAGGGACACTGGCCAAGGGGAACAAAAATCCACCCCCCCCAAAAAAAAAGGCCACTGAAATGCCAGTCCCATAAAAGGGTCAAAGCAGTAGTCAAAATTTGATGGAGAAGTGTCTTGAAACCTCCCTCTTGAAGGAATTTAAGTCATAGGAAGGTGGAAATACAGAAGCAGGCAGGGAGTTCCAGAGTTTACCAGAGAAAGGGATGAATGATTGAGAATACTGGTTAACTCTTGCGTTAGAGTGGTGGACAGAATAGGGGTGAGAGAAAGAAGAAAGTCTTGTGGAGCGAAGCCACGGGAGGAGGGGAGGCATGCAGTTAGCAAGATCAGAAGAGCAGTTAGCATGAAAATAGCGGTAGAAGACAGCTAGAGATGCAACATTGCGGCGGTGAGAGAGAGGCTGAACACAATCAGTAAGAGGAGAGGAATTGAGACGAATAGCTTTTGATTCCACCTTGTCTAGAAGAGCAGTATGAGCGGAACCCCCTCAGATATGTGAAGCATACTCCATACATGGACGGATAAGGCCCTTGTACAGAGTTAGCAGCTGGGGGGGGTGAGAAAAACTGGCGGAGACGTCTCAGAACACCTAACTTCATAGAAGCTGTTTTAGCCAGGGATGAGATGTGAAGTTTCCAGTTAAGATTATAAGTAAAGGACAAACCGAGGATGTTCAGTGTAGAAGAGGGGGACAGTTGAGTGTCATTGAAGAAGAGGGGATAGTTGTCTGGAAGGTTGTGTCGAGTTGATAGATGGAGGAATTGAGTTTTTGAAGCATTAAACAATACCAAGTGTGCTCTGCCCCAATCAGAAAGTTTAGAAAGATCAGAAGTCAAGCGTTCTGTGGCTTCGCTACGTGAAATGTTTACCTCCTGAAGGGTTGGACGTCTATGAAAAGACGTGGAAAAGTGCAGGGTGGTATCATCAGCGTAGGAGTGGATAGGACAAGAAGTTTGGTTTAGATCATTAATGAATAATAAGAAGAGAGTGGGTGACAGGACAGAACTCTGAGGAACACCACTGTCGGATCCAAGCTCTCCTGTCAGTGCTAGGTACACGGCGTCTGGTTGCTCAGTCCACAGAGTTACCTCACCCTCGTATTTTACCTTTCAGTGTGTTATCATTATATTTCACAAATTTATTTTTGTTACGTATTCAATAATGAAAGTTAATTTGTTAATTCTATAGTTGGTGATATTCTAGGTATATATTGTTTGGAGTATGCAATGCACATTATTCATGTTGCTATAGGACGAAATATATATTAGTACAAGTGTGGCTATCAGGTATTATAAGGGTTAAGGCCATGGATAAGGTGTAGAAGACAAAGGTTTTAGAACCTTTGTCTTCTACGACTGACAGTGGCTGCAGATCTTCCACAGTCATTCTAACAACTAGATTATCTATTTCCCTCTTTTTATTCGAGTCACTTCTGTATGGTTGCTTTGGTAATAGGGTCAGTCAAAGTTGGCTGTACACTCATCTTAGGCCTGTTTTGGTAAATCGTGTTCCGCATCATTTTCCTCCTTCAGCTCGGCATATTCAAGGGGATGTCTGGTGCGGAGGTGTTTGATGAGATTGGAAGTCGTACTTGGATAGTATTTTAATTTACCTTTGCAAGTCAGACAACCACATCCACGTCTGTTTATTGCATGTAGCTACATATTGGTGCACATTTGGTCCGCTTGGCTGCCATTGTGCAAATAAGAGGTTTACCTTAATTGAAAAGTGAATTTGTGGTCAATATTGCTGACGATTTATCGCTTCAAATGACACAAAGTACACTTTCTTGAGTTTTCATGGAGGACTGTTTGATTTTAAACGGAATATTTATTCGTCGTTTGGTAGACAAAGAATCAAGGTATATCACAGATTTATTTATTTTAGGGTATTCATCGAATTTCCATATAGAGGTAACTACTATGCCAACTGTCACGAATCCCCCTCTCGATGATGTCTCTGCAGCTATTAGCGAGAGGGTTGTTGTTTATTTAGATTTACCACTCCATGGAGTGGCCCAGGCCTTTACTGTCTCAAGGACAGCACGGAAGCGAGTTTTTTTTTTTTTTTTTTTTTTTAAGGTGGGTGAAGAGAAGAAGGAAGAAGGAAGAAGGAAAAGTGGGTGTGAAGAGAAGGGGTGAAAAAGAGAAGAGAAATAGTCTGTGGGCTTGACCACATTGCTTTTTTTTTTTTTTTTTCATATGCAGACATGCAATCATTGTAGGAAGAATCAGAATCAAAGGCCGCAATTGCATCAGCAGAACCACATCTTTCCCTACGACTCAGACTTTCGTGAAAGTATTACCTGTCTCACTGTGCGAGAGAGAGAGAGTGCTTCATAGTGCTTTTCCCATGTGCGTAAATTGGAGTGAGATAGACTCCCACAAAAGAAACACAGCTAAATCCCTAATGTAATAGACTGCATGATGCAGCGGCCGATTATTTGTGCATAATTTACAATTTTTCAATGTAGAATAAGTAATTTATTAACTTAGTCCCCATAATAATTGTGGATAGTTTGTTGATGTTTAGTAATTTATTAGTTTATTTGGAGGTATGAATTTTATTAGTCAGATTATGTTAGTTAGTCAAGATTAGTTTAGTTAGGTTTATAAAAAAAATAGTCTAGGGGATAAAGTGGGGTTCCTAAGAATAGGGATTTGATTCCCATTTACCTTAGGGTCAGTGACCTTACGAGTACATCAAGAATGTCCTTCCACACATTATCCTCACGAAGGATAAAAGTAAAGATAAGGATAAGGTTCCCTCGCTGAGTCAGCACTTGCAACAGTCTATAAAGGACTGTGCAGGTTACTCTATGTAATGATCGCCTGAGGTGGCTCCATCGTGATTATTTTGCTGCTTTTTGGGAACCAGGAATGTGTATTATTGTGTGGAGTTATGAGCATATTATACTGTTCATTTTCACTTATTTTTTTTATTGTTTCCCAAGTGTTTAGCGCCTTATGGTAATTAATTATATTTAAGGGACTGATGTTATATTTAATATGTAAGTCAAATGAATTCAGTGGTTCTTGTCCATTGCAGTGAATGAATCTCAATGCTTTATTTAAAACAATTTGCATTTTTCTTTTTTTTTGAGATGGTGAGGCCGTGCAAATTGGTACTGGAGGGTATGTAATTACCGGTATTAAAAGAATTTTAATTAACGTTTTTATTTTCGGAGTTAAATTGCTAAATCTTCTTCATTGAGATAAAATTTCATTTCCTTTATTTATTGTTTTCTGATGTGACTTACAAATCCATGTGATGTTATATTTAATCCGAGAAGTTTTCCTGCTTTACTAGTTTCTATTTCTTTGCCATTTACCTTGATTTTCTTTGTTTCAAGTTGTGGTATAGGTATTATCTTAAACTTCTCTTCACTCGTTTCATTCTTCCATTTTCTTTCAAATTTGCTTATTCTTTCAATTTTCCGTTCTACCTTTTGCTTTTATCATTAGCTTCGATTTACTCGGGGAAGTTATTATTTGGGTCACATCATCAGCGTACAATGGTGTCCAAGCAGCCGTATTCAGACAAGGGTAGGTCGTTGGTAAATAGTGTGTACAGCGTTGGTGATAATACGCTGCCCTGCGGAACACCACTTAGAATATTTATGTCTTTACTGAAGTCATTTGCGATGTTTATTTTAGCCTTTCTATTGTCTAAGAAATTGCACAAAATTTTTTCCGATATGTCAGGTAGTCCTAGTTTTAGTAATTTATATTTAAGACCATTATGCCAGACTTTATCGAAGGCCTTAGCCACATCCTTTAGGACCATATATACGTGTTTCTTTTTCAGCAAAAGCGTTAGCAATAGTTTCGTATGTTGTTGTAATTGCGGTATGTGTTCCTTTATAAGTTCTAAAGTTCTAAAGTTCTAAAGTATAAGTTGTAAAGTCTTTCTTTTAGAACATTATTTTCAGTTAAAAAGGTGTTTAGTCTTGATTGTATTAATCTTTCAGATAACTTACCAGGTACTGCGAGCAGTTAAATAGGGCGGTGATTTATTGGGTCTGTAAGAGTTTGATCTTTTTTAAGTATGAATTTGATAATTGCCTCCTTGAAACAGTTTAGGAAATATCCAGCAGAGAAACATGCGTTGAATATATTCTTTAGTTATTCTAATGTCATTTCTGTGCACTTTTATAATATTACTTTATTAATTTTAGTACACCCAGGAGTTTTCTTTTTTGATCGTCTAATATGAGTTCTTATTTCCTCTAATGTTATTTCTTTGTTATTCTAATGTTATTTCTAATGTTATTCTGCTAATATCGACCGTAGGGAATGACTTCACTCTGTTATTATTTATATTTATGTATCGATCAATGTGCTCTGAATGGTCTTTGCCAAAGTTATTTTCTTCCTCGTCTGTAAACATGTAAATTCCATGTTTTTTTTTTTTTTCTTTAAATTACATTTTCTTTGTCCGTGAAGTATTTATTTCCGTCTTTGTCTTTCAAATAATTAATGTTGGCTGTGTTTTTTTCCTCTTAATATTTTTATTTTATTCCAGAATTCTTTACTATTTTTAGTAAAGTATTTTAGTACTAGTTAATTTTACCCTCCCAATTCTTATTATGTGCTTCTTTACAAAGTTCTCTTAATTCGGTTTTAATTCTTTGATGTTCTTGATAAGATTGCATAGTCCATCCAAATGTCCTGCAAATTCCTTTGTTTTATATTGGCTTTCTAATTTTTTTATTTCCGGGATGCTTTTTTGATTGATATGTGTATTGGTAGCTTGATTTGGGAATGGCTATATCCATTGCGTTCTTGACGTTTTTTATCCATTTCAGAGTTGCATTTTCTAATCAGTTTCTGCAGTTTCACCCTCTAAGTTCGTAACATTTATTGTTTATTTATTTTTCCTTGATTAATAAGGTTTATTAGACTTTTTCCAACCGTATTGTTTTCTCTGTTGCCAAAACCAGTGTGCCTACCATTGAAATCTCCCATACCGTAAGTCGGAATGGAGTTGCTTAAAAGCCTGTGCATGTCGGTATATGGGAGAAAAGGTAGTCTTGGAGGTAGGTACGTGGTTGCTATTATCATAGGGCCAAGGCTTATTTCAATTTCTACTGCCAGAAAATCGGTATCAAAATCGTCGTAAAGCTTGTGTTTAATATCATGTTTGACTGCTATTGCATGATCATCTGCTATGGTCTCACTGTAATTGATTTTATAGAGTTTATAACCAGGTATTTTTAATTCTTTAGATTTTAAGCCGTGGCTAGTGAGTAAAAGAAGGTCAGGATTATTGAATATATAATTAAGTATTAGTGACTGTTTATTAGTTTTCCAATTTGGGACATTATGTTGTATATTTTTTACTTTGTAGTTGAATTATAAGGTGGTTTATTACGGCGCGGATCTCTGTTATCAAGTGGTGAACGGTCCTGTTTTCATCCAGGTCTGATCTTTCTGAATTCATCATTATCAACTGCAAGTAAGGTGGAACTAGTTAAATTGATTTCCCCTCTGCGAGTTTTTCTCATTATCTGTTTTTCTGAATATTTACTTTCTGTATATTTCCATTTATACTTTTTTTTTGTATTCCTATAATTAAACCTGTGGTGGAAGAATGCTTAGGCCAACATTTTTCTTTGGTTGTATAAAATTCTAATCCTATTTCACTAGCATCTAGAATAAGAGGCTCGGTCCTACTTTCTTTACTTAATTTAGGTTTTTTTTTTACTTGAGGCTCAGATTATGAAACATTTGCATCCATAGCCATTGCTCCTTTATTTTGTTGACCTTCAGTAATGTCAATCGTTGTGTCAGGCTCTTCTGGGATTATTATTGTTGGTGAGTTATTGGCTTTTAGAGATTTATTGAATTCAAATTGATATGTGCCTGGTTTTATTAGATTTTTTGCTTGTGCATGGGCAACGCAGATATGGATTTTTAGTAACTCTTCCTTGGTCACTGATGATGTTTGGAAGTTTGGCATTTTAATGGCAGAAGGAGTGGTCTGACTGATAGTGGCATGATTTATTTTCTACCTTTCACTTATCTGGTTCCTTTTCTCTTTCAGTATTTCTTTTCTTTTGCTACACTTCATAGCTATTGTACTATGGTCTTCATTACAATTGAGGCATTTTTTGGTGGTATTTTGACATTGGTGCCATACGTGTACTACTTCATTACACTCCGAGCATATCTTATAATCTCTAGGCACAAAGCATTCGCTTGTGAAGTGGGTTTCATTTTATAGGAACATAGTTTCCTGTTTTATCTCATTTGGTGGGATGCTAATGTTAAAAGCTTTGAGACCTTTCTCTGTACATTTTAGTGCAAAGGTGGTTTGAGAGAAAGTAATTTTTAATGTTGGGGATTTAGGAAATTTATAAATGTCTACTATTTTCTCACCAATCCAGGGATTTTGTTTTTGAAGTTCCCCGATGTCAATAACGTTTCTCATATACTATTTCATCGAATCTTGGAAGAATGACACATTTTTTTTACTCTTAGTTCAGGTGGCATGATATCATTGAATCCATGTGACTCGAGATCGCTTTTAGTGTCAGCATTGAAGATGCAGTCAGCATGAAGTTCATTAAGTGTGAGGACAGCAAATCCGTCATGAATAGCAATGACCCTACTGATCTCGTTGTCTTTGGTGATCAGTATTCCAATCAATTTAAGTTTTTTGCTTTCTGTTGTTGGGCCTACATTTCATTTTAATTCTTGCCATTGTGTCGCATACTTCCTATAGCATCTGGAATGTAAGCCTAAGTCCAGCCACTGCCCCTTGCGGATCTTATTCCTGTCTATGAGAGTCCCTATGGCCCTTGAACTCCGGTCTTGCTATGACCAGCACCACTAGGGGCCACACTCAGGGACTGTCCTAGTGACAGACCTTCAGGGTTCGGCTTCGTACCAAGCTCGGAGTCACACTAAATGGGCGAAAGAGTTTAAGTCCAGCAACGTCACTAAAACTAAGTCAGTGGAGTCCAGAGTTTACCCCAGTGCAGAAGTGCAGACCTGTTCTGAGACTAAGTCCACAAGTGGACGAAAACTGCTTAAAACCGGTGAAAACCTCTTCTATATCGGAGACTAAGTCTCACTTATACAGCGCACCGCAGAGACAGAGTCCACAAACGCAGTGCCGAGCGGAGGAGCGTGTGTCTGCAACAAGTGTGAGTAATCTATTCCCGAGTGGTATGCCGAGCGGAAGCGGGACAAAAGTTTACAAAGTTTATTTAGAAAAGATTGGTTACATAAGAGTGGGGGAGAGTGTACCTTGGCAGGCACACGGGAAGAAAAAGAGGGGGGAAATATAGAAATAAAGTAGGAGTAGAAAGTTGCCGGGCGGACCGGCCTGCTGCTGTACAGTGATGAAAGTTCACAGGGCAGTACATGTTGGGTCAAGGGTGGAAACCGGAGTTCCTGGAGGAAAACCACCCGTACTGCTGTGGAAGAGAGAGAAGGTGGGAGGAGATACATGTGTAATATATTACAAAATGTTTTACAACTCATACAATTCTTATATTTACACAATGAATTAATTTATACAATATACATTGTAACCACAGACAGCACAGATGTCTTCTGGGTGGAAACCAGAGCTCCCGGAGGAAAACCACCCGTGCTGCTGTGGATACGGAGAACATATAATGATATATAATATAACATAATATACACTGTGAAGTCTCTCGACAAGTGTCTTTGTTATAGTCGGATTGTCCTGTGGCAGGTGAGGTCCCGTCGTCCTGTGAGGGTGGCGTGTGGGGTCGTAGTCAGAGGTGGTTCACAGAGGAGGCCTTCGGTGGCGCTGGCTCGCCATCAGACCCGGCACGTCCCCACCACTGTGCGCCCCCGAGGCTCAGCCCCACTGCCGGGAGCTGCATAGCTTATCCGGAGGACTTGTACCCCTTGCTGAAACGACAGGAAAGCGTCCCAACAACTCAGGGCGTGAGGCTGGAGAGGGGAAGATCACACAGTAGGAACGCCACTGGGGGGTTGCCGTCGGTGTCACCAGGGGTGTCATCAGGCCTGGCAAATCCCCGGAGTGGTGAGACAACACTGGGATGCTGCTTCGTTGTTGTGGTTCCTCGTTTCTAGGGGGAGGGGGGAGAGATAGATGTGCACGCTCAGCCATCAGCCATCATCATCGGTGTTCCCCACGGCGGTGAGGGCAGCAAAAGTGGAGACTTGGATAGGATAGGATCTATGGGGTATAAAGGAGAGAAAAACACGAACAGTATGGCAGAGTAAAAAAAAAAGGTCAGGGAGGAGTGGGGGTGGACAGAGAAGGATGCAATTACTCGGGGGTATAATCATGTTAAGGGAAGTTAACATCACCTATAGCGGGGCTCCGGCGGGTGATTCTCCAGTCCCAGGAGGCTCCTGGGGAACCAGGCGTGTTGCCAGTTAGGGGCCTCCTCATGCAGAACCTGCAGCGCCCGGTATTGATCCCATCACTCGGTCTCCATCCTTTGCCACACCTTGGCGGCCATCTCGTGGAGGCGGACATTGAGGGCTGGGAGGGACGCGGCCTCATGTAGCGATGCCGTGGTGGTGAAGTCGTCCCATCTGGTATCTAAGGCGAACCTCAGGGCGCTGTTCTGCACTTTTTGTAGTCTGCTGATGGCTATTTTGGAGAGAGCATGCAGTGGAACAGGAGGGTAAGTGAGAATGGGCAGTATCAAGGCCTTTATAAGATGGAGCTTAAGACCAGTGTCCAAGTTTCTGAAGCGGTACAGCCTGGTGAGGGCTGTTTTCGCTCTGGCCACGCGTTGCGTCACGTGAGTGGTGTACCCCATGGATGAGACGGACAAGCCCAAGAGTTGAGCCTCTGGGCCTGAACCCGACATCATCTCCGTCAACTAGCAGTGGGGTGGGGGTCTTGGTAGCAAGGGTGATGACGGTGAACTTGGCCATGTTGGTCCTGATCCTCCATTCTCTCTCGAAGGCGTTGATTCGGGCGATCTCTCTACCAGTGCGGGCGTTCAGCATCCTGCTGGAGCGGCCTGGGTGGAAAACAACCTGTGAAACATCATCAGCATAGAGTACATTGATTCCTGCGTCTGAGACAGGGCAGTCGCTGGTGTAGATGCTGTACAGCATCGGCGAGATTACACTGCCCTGTGGGACTCCCGTGGCAAGGGAGACGGCAGGGCCTAGGTGACTCCCGACTCTGACCCTGGCTGACCTGTCATCCAAGAAGTCACAGAGCAGGCGCTCAACTGGGGCAGGCAGGCCCAGGTGAAGAATCTTGTACTTCAAGCCCAGGTGCCAGACACGATCAAACGCCTTACTCACGTCACGCAGGACCAGGTTACACCGGAATCCACCCGCTTGGTGTATGCCCATGGTCTCGGTGGCCAGAGCGATGGCGTGTACAGTGCCTCTGCCACTACGGAAGCCGTACTGTGTTGGATGCAGGTGGTTACCGGCCTCTAGGTGGACGCGAAGCCGTGAGGTGACAATCCTCTCAAGTAGTTTCCCAGATACTTCAAGCAGGGAGATGGGACGGTAGCTCTCAGGGTGTGTGAGAGGCTTGCCGGCCTTGGGTATCATCCTCATCTCGGCTTGCTTGAACCCATCGGGAAAGTAGCCGGCAGAGAGCGCCGCGTTAAAAATGGCCTGGAAAAGAGCTGAATCTGGAAGATATGAGAGTATAGTTCTGTTAATCCCGGGCAGGTCGGCCTCCCGCGTTTCACAGCGGCGACAAGCTCCTGAAAGGAAATAAGACAGTCCAGAGGAGAGGTACCAGTGAGACGGTCAGGGTCAGCGTTGTCATAAGGGTAGGTCCTCTGCACGACAGTGGAAATGTAGTCCAGCACTAGGTCGTTATCGTCAAAGTCGTCGTCGTAGTCTTCCCTGTAAATACGGTCCCAGATGGATGTAAAAAAGTCATTCTTTGTCAGGGTTGGTGTATTTCTTGTCTCCTGTGACGTCTATTAAATGAGTGTCAGGTCCCGTTGTTCTCCCTGAGAGACATTTAATCTCCCGCCAGAACTTCCTGGGATCACGGGAGCTGGCAGCCAGGCCAGCCAGCCTCCTTCCCCAGTGTTCCCTAGCCTCTGTCCGTCGTGAATCCTGTAGTGCAACCTTTAGCTGGGAGTACTGCCTGTAATCGTCATAAGTCCAGCCTCTCAGCATCGCTCTGTCACGCAGTGCTCGAAACTGTATTCTGAGCAGCTGCGTAGTCCGGGAAGGCCTTGGGGCAGACCTGAGTTTGAAAGAAGTCTGTGGTATATGTCGGTCGGCTTTTTGTCTTTACCGTAGTCATCCAAGTCTCTAAAGCATCGTCAGTTTTCTCTAAGGTACCATGACTAACGTCAGGGAGCTCTGTCATCTGTAGGGCGTCGTCCTCTTTGAAAGCGTCCCAGTCGGTCCTATGAAAGGTAAATGTTTTGGTGCTGGGAATAAGAATGGGGGAGGTGGAGATGTCGAGGATGACAGGAACATGGTCACTAGTCGTAAGAGGGCCAGATGAGAGGGAACAGTGGAGAAAATTGGCTCTATTAGTCAGGGCGATGTCAGGGGAAGAAGTTTGATGGTTGAAGAAGGTGGGGAAATGGGGTCCAATGTGACATGCGGTGTGTCGGCGTAGGTAGTCTACGATGTCTGTCCCTACTTGGTTAGTGGTGGTGTACCCAAGATAGGGATGTCGAGCATTCAGGTCGCCTAATAAGAAAACTGGTGTCTGTCGGTACGTCACACATGCCCAACCAATCAGCGTTCGTAAAATAGACACGCGCATGGCAACACTAAATTTCTGCTATACGTCGCTAGCTAAGATATTTTTCATACATATGACTAAAACTGTTTTATACTCATCAATGGTAACATCGAGTTCGTTATAAATACGATGGTCAGTACAAATAACGTTCATATTTTTATCGAATCTAAAGAGGAAAAAAATTCTAAGTAATCGTATGAGTACTCGTCTCAGAGAATGGTATTCGTGCCAGTGGATTCGAGTACCAGCGTCGGTAATCGAATCCGTCAGCTCTCCTCGGATCCGTGGGATTCGGGTCCGGTACTCGATCCAGCCTAGCCCTGAGTGTCACCAAGAGGGTACACCAGACCACCACCCTTCTCACACATAGGAGCAATATCAAATATGCCTACAGTGTCATTCTATATACATAAAGATGTAATGAGCTTATATGATATACCTTTCTAGGCAATTTCTTTTAAGTAGTAAGACAGGTAGAATCGAACTATATTCATGAAGAAAAGTATTTGTTTTTTACTGAATTGGCATTTAGACTTATTTGGTCCATCTCCAGATATCAAAAAAAAAAAAAAAGTACACTATTGATCAGAAGCGTATTAATGTAGACGACAGGAAAAATGAAGACCACATGTCTGTGCCATTTAAAGCTCAAAATTACATAGATCAACTTCCTAGTTTATGGAAACAATTTCAACTGAAAATAGGCAGCTCGAGTGTCCTGGCGATAGTAAAGCTGTATGTTCCGGTGTGGTTTTTGATCTTGTCATAACATCCTCACACAAACGAATGAAATCATGAGCCCTTTCTTGCGGGTTTTCTCCGCGAAAAGCTGATATTGTTTCAGGAATAGGAAGTACCTTAAGTGTAGTAGATGCATGGAAGGCTTGAGGAGAGCCAGTAGAGGCTGAAGCAGAAGCATTAGGGTTAGCCATGGTTGCTGCTGATAATGATGGGTATTTATTCCCTAATCTTGTAATCAACACGTTTCCGTCCTCATGGGGCACGGTATTTTCCACTGTAGTGGCTTTTGGTTCCGTTGATAGTGCTTCTGATGATCTAGTGTCACTATTATCCGCTTGGAAATGACACTCCAGTTCATAAATTTCAGCTAACTTCTCAGCTTTAGCCATAAATGTAGTATTATTACTATCTTAATTAGGTATTAATTACACACTTAAATTACGTTTCCATCGTCCAAAGGCGTTTCCACTCTTAAAGGATGAATGGTTAGTATTTTGAGAAGTGTGAAAATTTTAACAGAATTGAAGGTTTAGGGACAGAAATGGAATTATCCTAGTTATCCCTGAACACTTAAAAGAAAACGGGAGCGAGCGCTCCGTCCAGCAGAAAAAGAAAATGGTGTTTAAGAGGCAAACTAAATTATTTTAATTTCCACATAAGTAACATCACTGTGAAATAGGTAAGTTATACATGAACCCTAACAGTGTTTGCGTTACCACAAGTGTTTTATTTAATATTGGTGTGGTGTACCACTAAGTGTCTGTACTCACGACTGTAGCCGGAGAAATTCACACTTAAAAAAAAAAAAAAAAAAAAAAAAAAAAAAAAATATATATATATATATATATATATATATATATATATATATATATATATATATATATATATATATATATATATATATATCCTCTTCTTAGGAAGACTCCTTCCGTCTTGGGAAGCTCCTCTTAGGATAGTAATGTTCTTGTAGAATCCTGCAGGATTCCTGCAGGTGGGAGATGTGTTGGTCTGCGCCGGGAATGTCTGCGCCGATGATGTCTTCGCCGAGAATCTACGACGAATAATTAGACCGAGGGGAAACCAAAGAATTGTTAGGTTTCTCCTCGAGTCTTTTAAGTCTCCTCCTTTAATAACAAGGAGAAGTGAATCTTGGGAGTGGTAGGCTGGGTGAGTAAGGCGAGACCGTTAGGTGCGTCGCTCTTGGCTGGGTGAGAGTGTTTTGGTGTGTCAGCGTAAGTTCTGTAAACAACGCCGGCTCGCTCCTCTGCTCTCCTCACTACCCTGCCACTGTTTGCCGTTTTCTCCGTTCACTGTGTCCGTTCACCACTTCACTTTCAACCACTGTTTATTGTTGTTGCACTTGGCACTGGAGTTAGTTATTCGTATCTCATTAAGCTGCCACCAAATGTTCCGGTGTGGTTTTGAATTATCAATTACCACTGGACACTGTTCATTAGTTTCTTACCTTTATATAATAGTTAAAGTCACTCTTGGTGAGTTTCTGTGGTTTTCAGGTGAATGTCAAAGGTGAACGTATAAAAATAGGTATATTTAGATATATGTACAGAGTTCTGGAGAAGGGTGTGGCGCGTACGGAACAACGGATGTCCTCTGCGTGGTACAGCGTTACACCCTGGCAAGAGACTGCCGAAGCCGGCACAAGGGACGCTTAGCGCCTTCAAAAAGTGCTGACAGTAGAAATAGGGACGGGTTGACCGCACTCACAGTACATGAATATATTCATAATTATAACTCTCTAATGACATAAATAAGGCAAGGGAAAAGCTACTTATAGCTAAGAGTAATACATGCCAAAATACATTAGGGAGAGATTAACTATGGAGAATACTTAGATACTATAATGTAGGTGCTACCGATTACTTATCGATGGCAATAAAAGGAGTATGGAAAGTTCCATGGTGTGTGTGTGACGTAGGGTGGCGTGATCATATCCGCCCCACCCTTATGCGCCAACACCCACTATTTACACTTATGCATATATGTATACATACACTTATATTGCTAATCAGGCAAGGCATTATAAATACAATACATATTATTATTAATTATGTGACACCGTTAAACAAACATCTAACTGGCCCGCCTTTGTTGAAGTTAACGAAACACGTAGCTAGACAACCATGACAGTTAATTTCTGCTGCAGTTTCCATGCCACAACTCCATCAACCTGTGGCTTCATGTATTCCTCTTCCGTTACGCCAGAGCAGTCCTGAGAGATGCTAGAATCCCGACGAAAATAACTATCTATATATCACGATGTTATTGAGTATATGTGACACTGTATAGTACAGTCTTATTTCTTTTTACCTTTTTCATTGTTCATATCAATAGATTTAAGGCTTGTAATACACCATATTTAAAATAATGATAACAGTATTACTAAATAATCACAAAAAAAAAAAAAAAAAGTTTTGACCAACTTCTTTCAAAATCATCCATTCGCGATATTTATAAGTCGATGCAGAATTCGAAAGTATCATAATGATCAATGTTCTATGCATCTGTATCTACATGGGGTTTAATAACAATATTTTAGCTCATCTCATTAGAGGACATGCAGTAGCGACATCTGGTGGATTAGCTCCGAAAACTCTCCATTGGGAGAGCAAGCCTACATGGATCCGCTGAAAGTCTGACCTTTCTCTTTTACGTGGCAGAAATGACTCGTCGATATGCCACTCGCAGCCCTGCTGAATAATTGGGTTAGTAGGTGGACAGAGAAAGGACTTTGTGGTCCTTTCGGTAACCGGTGAAGCGCTGGGAAGTTTATCAATGTATTGGTAGTTTGGATTAACACAGTGAGGAAGGGACACGAACGATTACAAAGAAAGAAAGAAGGAAAGAGAGAAAGAAAGAAAAACAAATAATAAGCAACAGTCGGTCCCTGCGGAGGTGGTTGTATTACTCTTATACCAGAATATCTAATATATAGTAGCTAACAAACAGAGGCTCTTGGTTCACATAATGGTCAGTGATAATTGCAAACATTTATATAACTAATGTGCATACGTATATAGCAGAGAAAGAGAGAGAGAGAGAGAGAGAGAGAGAGAGAGAGAGAGAGAGATTACATTGCAAGAATAGATTAATAAATACAGATGCATAAGTCGTCACCTCACTCCCCATCCGTAGGCAGCCATAATTGAGATCGCTTTCTTGCTTATTTGAAAAGGCGAGCGGCCCCGTGCGTCCGTGAAGTGTGCCCTGATGTAAATAGTGATGTACTGTTCGTAGGGAACCAGAGAAAAGTGACCCTTCATGACTTCCTGGAGAGCTTTATCTGCCGGTATGATCTGTTTGAAAATGGCATATATTAATGTGAGGATTTAAACAGCGCGCGCGCGCACACACACACACACACACACACACACACACACACACACACACACACACACACACACACACACACACACACACACACACACAGACAGAATGATGTAGATTATGATAGAGGAAAGTAATACAATACAAATATAAGAATAATTTGGCGCACAGGAGAAAGACCCTGTAACACACACACACACACACACACACACACACACACACACACACACACACACACACACAGACACACACACACACACACACACACACACACACACACACACACGCACACACGGTTATTTATTGAAAGATTTTCGTTTTCAGGATAACTACTTTCCAGATTATGCCAAAAGAGGGCTAAGATACTACCAGGACAGGCTGACAAAACACTGACCGTTTATTGATCGGTGAAGTGCGTGTGGACGAGTGGGTGCAGTACAGTGTTAACATACTCGTAAGTGACTAGAGTGTCTTGTGTTTGTGACTGTCGCGATATGTTCTGTTCCTCCAATATCTATACCATCAGCAAGTGCTAATCTGATCTCATTCTACGTAAAAGCAAAGAAACGAAAACATTCACTTAAGCTATATATATATATTTTTTTTTAATACCGATTAACAACTACAGGATAGGTAGCATATGCCATCGTTTGTAGGTGGGAAACAGTGTGATCAATAACAGCAACAGTTGGCAGATAGGGAAACGGGAACAGAAAAACAGTTCACGTGAATAAGTCTGAATCATCAAGCATTTGTCCATGTCACCCTTATACCATCTGTATCGAATATCCTCTTAATATCTCTGCCTCTTTTATATTTGTAAATTCAAAAGCTTTTATTTCTTTTATAATGAATACCTTTCATCTTTTATGTATTTTACGTTATTCTTCTCTACTGATTCTAATAAACATGTATTCTTCCTGTAATATCAGGGCTAGAATTGAACAATAAATTGCGTAGATGATGTCAAACATAACTTGAATATTATTTGGGGGCTTCTTTTAATGCTCCTTAAAAGGTTAATCCTAATACGGGCAAAAAAACAGAGCTAACTTCAGCTCGTAATTCTTTGTTGTCTTCAGATCTTACCAAAGCCTCATTTTCTAGTGTGTAACTCTTATATGAATTAACTCTACCTACGCCGAGTACTTTATGTTTGCTAACATTAAATTGCATTTACCTATGCCAAGTACTTTATATTTGCTAACATTAAATTGCATTTGATATTTATCTGCGCATTCTTTCATTTTTTTTAAGTCTGTCTACAAGACACGAAGTTCCATCAGAATCAAACTTAATCAAACTATATTCTTGCCGTCCACGAATTTAGTAATGTCGTTACCAAGCGTATAATCGATGTAGATCATTAACATATGTTGAAAATAATAACTGTCCTAAAACTAATCCCTATGGTAAACCACTAATTACCTCTTCCCTCTCGGATGTAAAGATTTTAAGTGTGACCTGTCATATATTCGTACAGTGGGCAGTTCCTAAGAATAAGTTTCTTCCACTAACTCACCTTCATCTCTTGGTACACCTTCTTCACTAAAGGATGTTGGTGTTTGGAAAATTACACGTAAGGGTAGCCCTTAAATACCCAGTCCTCCGTTGCCCACTTCCAGTCCCTCGCCTCGATCAGGTCTGCCAAGGTTTCCGGTGTAGAGCCTTTGCCCTGAATGCTCAGGTTAGTGATCAAGGAAGATTTGTAAGCGGAGACCACTATTAGAGAGAACGTCAGCCACACGCTCACCAGCAGCTAAGAAAGAAAGGGTTAAAAGGAACCATCTCTTTCTTGTTCCAAACTTCCCTGTAAGCGGACGTGTTGTTTTGGTCTGTCTGCTGACTTTGACTTCAGGCATGGATTTTATGTTGCTGAAAACTCTCTTGATTTCGAATAATCAAGCGTATTGCGGGACACTGACAGTGTTTATGAATCAAATGAGTGATAATATACAAGCACTCCATGCAAATATTGTATAGTTAACTGCAGTCCTGGGATTCACCCATAAAAAGGTTGACGACACGTCACGAAGCAACTGCAAGAGAAGAAGAGTGATGCTGAAATTATCAAGATCCTGACTGAAGACCCCAAGCAAGCCTAAATATGATCACAAATCTGGAAAGTATAATTACCAAGAAGACTGCAGTCGTAGAAATTAGTGGACTGGAAGAGGAACCGAAGGATGAAACAAGGGAACAGACAGTCGTTCATTTTACTAAACCATTGGAAGAGAAGTTGGAACTAACCGGCATTCAACTGCAGCACTCAACGAGTGGGAAAGCCCTTCGAACACTGGCACCACCATGCCATTGCTTGCGTCACATGGTTTTGTGACTGTGAAGCCGTAACGAGGAACGGTGCCAGGCTACAGAGCACCAGGATATATATCAATGAAGATTTGTGTCCAGCCTCAAAAAACATATGCAAAGACCAAATAACAAAGCTTAAACAGGCGAGAAGCGAAGGAAAACATTTTTTTTTTTTTCCGGCACAGCAAGCTAGTTATCAAGGAGCGGATGGGGATGATGAGTAGTTCTACCATGAACAGCTGTTCTAGTTCTGTTGCTGCTTCGACTCCACGACTTCGTGGCGGCAGGATGGATGGAGGACCCGCGACGGCCGCTGGCGTCTTTGGTGCCGGTGCCACTGGGTCTGGCTCCGGTGCTGGCAGTATGGCCATAGTGCTTGCGCTGCCGTCTCTGCTGCTGGTGCCACTGGTCCTACTACTTGCGCCACTGGTTTTGTTGTTGGTGTTAGAGATGCTGGTATTACTGGTGCTGGTGATGATGGTGCTGATGCAGCTGCCTCGCCTGCTGGTATCATCGGTGTAAGACCAAAGGTTTCCTCGTCCTGATAACAGAGTGCACAATCTTCGACAGTGACCACCCAGCAGATGTCCACCAGGAAGATTTCTGCTCGTTCTTCCATGAAGTAATAATAATTTCTTATGAATGTATTGTAACTATTATTTATATTGTGGTAACGATGGCCACTGACCAGACTTCACTACCATTTTACTTTTTAAGTGCTTTTGCTTTAATTAGTTTACAGACTTCAAAACCGACATAAATATCCTTTAGATGTTATTAACAGTATATCTCTTGGTCATTTTACCCTAAAGTTAAGTGACAAAATTACAGTTGATAATTACTTTATAATTTTTTGGTTCACGTCCCAAACAGTAATTATTATTTTTTGTGACAACTCAAGAAATAGGCCTAGCCTAATGTACCCGTGTATGTGTTTTATTTCAAAATATCAATAGTGTACTGCAGCATCAAAAACTCTTGTAGAACAGAATGTCTAAACTCATTTTTTTTTTTTTTTGCATTTGACGCAATTTGTTTATGTGAAACACACTTGAATTATCAAATTTCCTAGCTATATAATTTAAATGATTATTATGTTATTTTCAAATCAAGGGAACAAAGGGAGATGGGATGGCAGTTTATCTTAACAACAAACGTCAAAGTTAAGTACTGCACAACCTCTCCTTATAACTACCACACTTTGTAGACATTTCAAACTTGCATAATTATATAACTGGATTAACTATATAGACCACCAAAAGCTGGTGTTGCTGATTTCTTTCTTTCCATTGAGTACACTGTTGAATTTATAACATTTGTACATAGACCAAATGCTATAATATAATGGGTGATTAACTTTAATTTGATCAAGTATAATGAAAATAGTGTACATGAACTCCTAAACATATTTCACTTTAACTCATTTTTTTCCCACAATAACTAAACCTACACGAGTAACTGAAACATCTCTGTCTCTAATTGACCTAGCAAATGACCTAGCAAATTACCAACTTAGTGGCATACTCCATACTTCAGTTAGTCTTTATCATATTTTCATCTCTTGACACTTACATATACAATCCACATCCACATTGTATGGGAGGAAATTTAACGATGAAAATATTAATTCCTTTAAATCTGATTCGTCAAACTTCAACTGGAAGATACATGTAATTGCTGCTAATACTGATTAATAATAAAACCTACGTCAATTACTTCTTAGTATTGTACGATAAACATTTTCCCTGTAAATTAATTATAGCAAAAGAAATACATGTAGAAAAACCATACATAACTCAAGCTATCAAATCTTCCATTAAAAATAAAAATAAATTGCAGAAATTATATGTCATGTGGCTGCTCACTTATGGGATGATTTTCAAGAAATATAGAAACACCTTAACATCTCTTGTTGTATATATATATATATATATATATATATATATATATATATATATATATATATATATATATATATATATATATATATATATATATATATATATATATATATATATATATATATATATATATATATATATATATATATATATATATATATATATATATATATATATATATATATATATATATATATATATATATATATATATATATATATATATATATATATATATATATATATATATATATATATATATATATATATATATATATATATATATATATATATATATATATATATATGTATATGTAAAGCTTTCAGAGCTTCCATCTCTCTTTAAACTTCAGGATAAGACCATCTCAGACAATCAAGTAATATCAGAGGAAATTAACGCCTATTTTTCTAGTGTTCCCAGTACGTTAGCTCGGGTCGTTTACCCAACCGAACCACCACTCACCAGCTGTTTACCGGAACCTGTACCATTCTCTTTTTATTTGAGTTCTACAACATTCTCAGAAATAAGTTATCAGCTCTCTCAAAGGTACTTCTCTAGACCATGATTACATGAGCATAATCATAATACAGGTCCTAAGACTGATCCCTGTGGTACCCTGCTGGTTACCTTAGTCCACTTGGATGCTTCTCCATTTATTACTACTCTTTTGTTTATGGTTGTTTAGGCAGTTTTCAACCCATTGCAACACGTTTGTGGGGGACTTTGTCAAAAGTCTTTTGAAAACCAAGATATATGGTTTATACTTCGTTTTATGATGTACTCAATAATGTTTTTATTTTTTATTTTTAGCCTGATGATGCCTTCTGCATAAGATGAGACATTGCAAGTAATAAATGAAGAATAAAATAAAATAAATGAATAAATGCAGCACACACCACTGCCTTGTTGATTTATATTCTCGCCTCTCCCGTGACAGTGTCGTTTCTTTCATCGACCTCAAGAGCGCGTTTGATGTTGCCAATAGGGAGATCATACTGGATCAGCTTGTTGACTTCGGGGTTAAGGACAGTATGCGTGCGGTGGATTCGGGGCTACCTTAGCAACAGGACCTCCCGTGTGTTTTTCAGTGGGGCCTACAGTTCTTCGCGAGGTTTTCTTCTTGGTACGCCTTAAGGGGGGGTACTGAGTCCATTCCTATTTAATGTTCTGATGCACCGTCTACTTACGTCTCTGCCTGACGCTCCTGAGGTTGCAGTTACTTGCTAAGCTGATGATTTGTGCGTCCACTCTACGTCACTGAGACATCTTCAGTTACTTCTTGCTTCTTTCTCTTTGGCTTCCTCTAACTGTGGTCTTATTGTTTCTCCAGAAAAGAGCAGAATCTTCTCTTGCCGCCCTCCTGTTGCACTGCCAGACTTCACCATTGATGGCAGCGTCATCCCCCTATGCTCTCAGTACCGTTACCTCGGAGCTCCAGTCAAAATCTCAGCATTCCTCCCTGCCCGGCGCCAGCCCCATCCCATCGTTAGTGACCTATTGGATCGTCTCCAGCGACGACTTCGCCCTCTTCAGTGGCTCACCAACAACTCCTCCGGCATCTCCATTCCTGTGGCCAGGACTATCTATGTCACTTTCATTCACTCTGTTGTTAATTATCTCTCTCCCCTGCCTTGATTCAACTTCCTCGGGCTGCTTTAGAGCCTCTGGAAATTTTTCAGACTACAGCGATGAGAATTATTCTTGGTGCCCTGTGACCACCAGGATTGTAAACATGCAGCGTGAATTGAGGCTTCCGCCCTTAGTTGATTAATATATTCAAATGTTACTTGCCTCACAGTCAAGTGTCTTCACTTTCCACTTCTCTCGCCACACTACACGCAGCTGATCAGGACCTCTCTTGGCCCCATTCCACCAGTCCCTCCTATTCTGCCCACTGGTCGCCGACTTATTGTGTTTGTTTCCTCTCTGCTTAGGAGCCTTGATTTGCAAGTTGCTGCCGCTGCTGTACCCCCAGGCCCACCCCAGTGGATGCTACCAGCGCCTGAGATGAGCTTTACCTCTACAACCAAGTTGGATCCGCCTCCTTTCCAGCTGCAACTGGCCTTGGAACACGTGGCGACAGTGACGTCCTCCATCACAGCTCCTCATCGTCTCTACACTGACGGGTCCCTCCAATCGGATGGAGCGGCTGGTGGTGCAGTTTTCTCACCTGACTTGGAACCACCTCCATGTGGCTGGATCGGCCGTCGGGTCGGAGACCACTCCAGCTCAACGTTGTGTGACC
The DNA here is from genome assembly GCF_035594125.1 of Scylla paramamosain. Taxonomy (NCBI): domain Eukaryota; kingdom Metazoa; phylum Arthropoda; class Malacostraca; order Decapoda; family Portunidae; genus Scylla; species Scylla paramamosain. Next base: position 8,884,602 of record NC_087195.1, read on the forward strand.
TCTATGCTATCCTGGATGCTGTTAGCCTCGTATGTCAGAGGGGAATAAATGCAGTTGTTATTTATGACTCAAAGCTGGCCCTTCAGTCCCTTTCTGCTACCCATCCCACCCACCTAATAGTAATTCAACAGATTCTTTCCTTTTTAGCATTAATGACTGCTCGTAATGTGTGTGTTAAGTTTATATGGGTACCATCTCATGTTGGTTTACGCCACAATGCTATAGCTGACCGCCTAGCGAAGGATGCCTGCCGCCTACCTCCGCGAGGTGATGGTCGTCCTCTCTCCCTGCCATGCCACCTCTCCAGGGTCCGCTCCACCGCTCTCCTACCTGTGCGGCGTCGCAGGGATGCTGAGAGGCCCCACAGTATCACCATCAACCACTATGAGTCCGTCTGCCGCCACAAGTATGAATACCGTTGTCGGGGTCTTATGGTTCGGCGGCACAACATTGTCTCAGCGTGTCTGAGGCTGGCCTACCATCCGGTACATACAGATATGAGATATGAGACTGTGATCGGTGGACCCCAAGAGAGAGAAGAGAGGGTGACAGCATAAGCAGAAGGATTAGAGGTTAGGAAAAGGTCAGGAATGTTGGGTGTATCTCCAAGACGGTCAGGAATACGAGTAGGGTGTTGCACCAATTGCTCTAGATCGTGAAGTATAGCGAAGTCGAAGGATAATTCACCAGGATGGTCAGTGAAGGGAGAGCAAAGCCAAAGCTGGTGGTGAACACTGAAGTCTCCAAGAATGGAAATCTCTGCAAAAGGGAAGGGAGTCAGAATGTGCTCCGCTTTGGAAGTTAAGTAGTCAAAGAATTTCTTACAGTCAGAGAAGTTAGGTGAGAGGTATACAACACATAAATTTAGTTCGTGAGTGACTCTGTAGTAGCAGCCAGATGGTGGAAAACTCGGAAGATTCAAGAGCGTGGGCACTAGAGCAGGTTAAGTCGTTGCGCAACATCTAGCTTTGGATTGAAAATGAGGATAAAGAAAGTAGGAGGGAACAGAAAAGTGGTTGCTGTCAGTTGCCTCAGACACCTTTGTTTCAGTGAGGAAAAGAACATTATCGATTGACAGCATATATCTTGTTGTAGTAAACCTGGATTCCCCTGAAAGTATTTAAAGTAAATAAGTAAATAAAAATAACGTAGCCAACTCTGGTAATAGTTTCATGACTTTCCTCTAACATTCTCACCCTTTCCTCATGAATTATTGTTTACGGCAGAACTGCAGTAGATATTTTACCTCCTCTACCTGAAGCCTCTCTCACAAAAGACCAGGTAATAATAATTATATTATTTTTATGGACCACAAGCCACTTCTCTATCATAATTTTTATAGCTTTATAGATCACGAGATACTTCTGTATCATAATTTTTATAGCAAGTATCCACATATCTCCTTCCTCTGCACTAAACATAAATGAATCAATTAATAACTTTGTCAAAAGTAAAATTATCAGAAAATTACAGTTATTTACACTTCCTGGTTGCAATATTACACCTCCTTTGCCTAACATGCTCAAAAACACTCATAAGACATTTCTTGAAATGTCGTTTCCTTTTCCCATATGAGGTGTTTTGGATGCATTTTGGTGTTTTGGTACCTAACAATGTGAAATAAACACAAACTACACGTTTTTGGTAATGTTGTTCTGTTTTGCCATATCAAGTGCTGTTCATGTGTTTTCGCTTTTTGGTGCTTAATGAAGTTAAAAAAAACACAATACACATTTCTTGTAATGTCCTGTCCTGTAATGTTTCCTGATATAAGGTACTTTGCTGGTACTGTTTCTCCATTAGAAAAAAAAAAAAAAGTGTTTTATATTTCTTTTACCATTTTTGTTCATAAGTAGTTCAAAACACTGAAAGGAGATTTTTTCGTAATCTTTTGTTTTCCCATATAGGGTGCTGTCCATTTTTTTTTTTTTTATCGTTTTGATAAGTAGGACGCTCATAAACATTGAAAAGACACGTTTCTGGAAAGATTGTTTCCTTTCCCCATATAGTGTGTTTTGCATGCATTCTGGTAATGTTCTGTTTCTCCATATAGAGTACTAGGGCGTTTTCGTGTTTTAGAAACTAGGAAAACACTCATAATATGGAACTTTGCATTCATTTTGTTGTTTTCTACGTAAAAAGCTCAAAAACACTAAAACATACTTGTTTCTTGTTAAGAATCAAAAAAAAAAAAACACATAACACACTTTCGTTTCCCTACATATATTTTTCCCATTTTTTCTATTAAACAACCTCAAAAACACTCCAAATTCTTGTTTCTGGTAATGTTATTTTGTTTCTTTACAAAAAGTGTTTTGCAGGAATTTTAGCTTTTTTTGTACGTTATTATTAAAAAAAAAAAAAAAAATCAAATGACAAGTTTTTGGTAATGTTGTTTCTGGAAGTCTCGTTTCCTTTTCCCTAATAGGGCGATTTGCATGCAATTTTGCGTTTTAGAATCTATTCATGTGAAAAACACTCATGATACACGTTTTTTATTTTTTTATTTATTTATTTTTTTTTTTTATTTTTTTCTCTCGTTAGAGTGTACTGTTTATACGTTTTATCATTTTGGTACCTAACAAGCTTAGAAATTCTTATAATACACGTTTCTTGTAATGCCTTTTCATTTCCTCATATAGAGTACTTTCCATGCATTTCGGCATTTTCCTACGTAACAAGCTCATAAACACCCAAAATATATATTTTTTTATAATGTTATGTTGTTTTTTCATAAAGGGCGTTTTCAGCGTTTTGGGACAAAAGAGCTCAAAAACACTGCAAAGAGACGTTTTTTATTATTTTGTTTTATTTTCCCATACAGCTTGAATTCCATGCTTTTTATCGTTAGTGTGCCTATTTCGTTCATAAACACTAAAAAAAAAGACACGTTTCAGGAAGTCTCGTTTATATAAGAACATAAGAAATAAGGAAACCTGCAAGAAGCGACCAGGCTTACACGTGGCAGTCCATGTATGAAATATACCTACCTATTTCCACCTATCATCACCATCCATAAAACCGTCTAATCTTCTCTTAAAGCTCTCTAATGTCCTAGCACTAACAACATCATTACTGAATCCGTTCCACTCATCTACCACTCTATTTGGGAACCAATTTCTTCCTATCTCTTTCCTAAACCTAAATTTTTCAAGCTTGAACCCATTATTTCTTGTTCTATCCTTGTTGGGGATCCTAAGAATTTTTCTTACATCCCCCTTGTTATACTCCTTAAAGACTTCTATCAGGTCGCCTCTTAACCTACGTCTTTCCAAAAAAATGTAAATTTAACAGCTTCAGTCTCGCCTCGTAAGGAATGCTCCTCATCCCCTGTATCCTTTTAGTCATTCTCTTCTGTACTGCTTCTAATAGACCTATATTTTTTCCTGTAATGTGGGGACCAGAACTACACAGCGCATTCTAGATGAGGTTTGACCAGCGCCAAGTATAACTTTAATATTACTTCGGGCCTTCTACTTTTAACACTTCTAAAAATTAATCCTAATTCCCTATTTGCCCTGTTTCTGGCCGCTATGCATTGTTTTCCTAGACGAAGTTCAGAGCTAACTATAACTCCTAAATCTTTCACGTACCCTGTACCTACAAGAGTTTCGTTGTTTAATGTGTACCTACTGTGTGGGTTTCGTCTACCTACGCTAAGTACTTTGCATTTGCTGATATTAAATTGCATTTGCCATCTGTCCGTCCATTCATTCATGATTCATGCTATCTAAATGTACTTGCAAGGCGATGGCATCCGATCCTGACATAATTAATATACCTATCTTTGTGTCATTCGCAAATTTACTAACATCACTACTAATTCCACTATCCAAATCATTGTTAAATATTTAAAACAACAATGGCCCTAATACTGATCCCTGTAGCACCCCACTAATTACTGACCCCACTCGGATTTAGAGCCGTTTATTACAACTTTTTGTCGCCTGTCGCTTAGCCATGACCTTATCCAGACTAACACCCTCCCATCTACCCCGAGTGCCCTAATCTTTCTCAGGAGCCTTTGACGGTGAACCTCGTCATGTAATTTATTAAAGTCTAGATATAAGATGTCATAACTATCATCATTATCTACTGCCTCGTACACTTTACTGTAAAAACTTAACAAGTTTGTCAGGCAAGACTTCCCCTTTGTGAAGCCATGCTGTGACTGATTTATCAAGTTATGTTTGTTTAAATGTTCCCTAATGTTCCTCGGTATTATTGGCTCCAATGTTATACCCACAACTGAAGTTAAGCTGACAGGTCTATAATTAGTCGCTAAAGTTTTATCTCCTTTCCTAAAGATGGGGTACTACATTATCCTGCCTCCACATTACTGGTACCTCACCTGACTCAAGTGATTTCCTAAAGACCCAAACTAACGGCTCACTAATAATCTTTTTGCATTCCTTAAATACTCTGGGATATATTTCATCTGGTGCTGGTGCCTTGAACTTTTTTAGCCTATCTGTCTCCTGTTCCACTATCTCCCTAGTTATGGAAACATCTGTCAGCTTCTCATTCTCATCTGCTCTAAACATCTGTTCATTATTTGGCATATCCTGCATGTTTTCCTGGGTGAAGACAGTTAAAAAATATTCATTCAGAATTTTACTAATCTCTTCCCCAAAACTAACCAGCTCCCCATCTGCTGCCTTTAATGGACCTATAGTATCTTTATTCTTCGTCCTGTATACCTGATAAAATCCCTTGGGATCCGTCTTCGCTTGGCTGGTTACCTTTAATTCATAATTGCCCTTAGCTTTCCTAGTTAACCTCCTGACTGTTCTAGCTAATTCATTGTATTGTGGCCTTAAAACTTCTTCACCTGCTCTTAATCTCTTATATATACTTCTCTTCCACCCCATATAATGTTTTAGACTAGCAGCCATCCATTTAGGGTATTTTTTCTGTAATCATATTGCTCTATAAGGGATGTTTGCTAACTGACCTGTATGCAATTTAACTATGAAATATTTATACAATTCATCTATATTTACTTCACCTAATCCCCTCATCTCGGCCTCTTCCATCCTCTCCACTCCCTCATCTACTCGCCTCAACCTCACCTCTCCCATTTCAGCATGACCTGACCTTCCAACATTCTCTCTCTCTCTCTGTCTCTCTCTCTCTCTCTCTCTCTCTCTCTCTCTCTCTCTCTCTCTCTCTCTCTAAACAAAAATTTACATCAGGCTTAAAACAACACGTTTTTATGCTGTTATTTGAAAAGCCTATACTTAAATGTAAAGAAGAAAATAATATACAAAAAGCGAACTCATCCTACTATATATATATATATATATATATATATATATATATATATATATATATATATATATATATATATATATATATATATATATATATATATATATATATATATATATATATATATATATATATATATATATATATATATATATATATATATATATATATATATATATATATATATATATATATATATATATATATATATATATATATATACACAGCACTAGTGTGGGGGTTTGTGTTTTACGCCACCTGTGTGCAGCCACTTTAACTTGCTGGAGTGTCATTGTCTGTGTATCACTCTTGGCTGCCGTAAACACATTCCACAGTCTGGAGGTTCTGGCTGTGTAAGAGCGCTGGTGCTGCCTCGATTAAGATCGAGGCACTTGTACCAGCATGTCACTGGAGGTGGTGGTCCTGGACTCCCTCTGGACAGCTCGTGGTGGGAGCCTTAGCGAGCTGAGATGAGGGACCTCCAGAACCCGGGCCTTGTGCTGGACCACCAGCGCCGACACGTCCCGCCGATGCTCCAGCGACGTGACTCCGGTCTGCTCCTCCTGCTGCTGCTGCTGCCGCTGCTGCTGCTGCTGCTGCTGCTGTCCGTCCATCCCCACCAAGCGCAGGGCACGTCGTTGCACAGCATCCAGTCTCTGCAAGTGGGTGGGGGCACTCGACATCCAGGACAAGGCACTGTACTCCATACAAGGCCGTATCTGAGCCTTGTACAGTGTGAGGATGCCCCGGGAGTCGAGGTTTCCTGACATCCGACGCAGTGCAGAGACTCGCTGGGAGACCTGGTGGGCAACAGCAGCAACATGGCGGTCAAAGCGCAGGCCACAGTCCACTGTCACTCCCAGCAACTTGACGTGTTCCTGGAGGGGAAGTGTCTGGCCTCCAAAACTCAGACAGCCTGAGACGGCTGGGGAGGCAGCTGGGGACCGTGAGATGACCATGGCCTGCGTCTTTTCTGGAGCGAAGCTGACTTGCCACGCCTCTCCCCACTCCATCACCAGCCTGAGCTGCCTATTCAGCTCTCTAACGGCTCACTGACTGTCGGAGCGGCAGTAGGAGCGGGAGAGATTGCAGTCGTCGGCGTATGCAAGCAGAGTCCGTATTTGCCGCAGGAGGTCATTGATGTATATGTTCCACAGGATCGGGCCCAACACTGAACCCTGTGGAACTGAGGCCTGTATAGGTAACGGCTGGGATGCCTGTCCATTGATGACTACCCGGAGGGTTCTCCCCATTAGGTAGTCCTCGAGCAGTGCAAGGAGGTTGCCCTGGATACCCTTGGCGCAAAGCTTTTTTACAAGCCCCGCGTGCCAGACCCTATCAAAGGCCCCAGCAATGTCCAGGGCCACCACAAGAGTATCCAGACCTTCGTCCAGGGCATCCTGCCAGCCTTGGGAGAGGAGAGTGAGGAGGTCCGCTGTTGAGCGGCCAGGCCGGAAGCCGAACTGTCTGTCTGAGAGGAGGCGGTGCTCACTCAGGTGATGACAGATGACACCTGCCACTACCTGCTCCAACAACTTGCCCACCACGGAGAGCAGCGAGATGGGTCTGTAGTTGCTGGGCTCAGACTTTGAGTTCTTCTTGTGGGCTGGTACCACTCGCGCCTCCTTCCATATAGAGGGCTATCTGTGCTCCATCAGGCAGGCCCTGAAGACGCTGGTGAGAGGACCTGACAGCTCACTGGCGCAGCGTTTGAGGAGCCGCGGGCTGATGTCGTCCGGGCCGGTGGCTTTGTTCTCCTCTACTTCCCTCATTAGCCGCTCCACCTGTTCACGTGTCACCTGAACATCGGCGACGGTGTGGTCTGTTTCCTGAGGGAGGTGAGGTGGACGTCTACCCGGATCAGTGACTGACATCTTCTCTGCGAAAAACTCAGCGAGTAGAGAAGCCTTGTCCTCACTGCTGGTGGCTGTTGTCCCGTCCAGCCTTGTTAGTGGAGGAACAGTGTCGCGGCGGCCTGTTCCTTGCTGCTCCTTGACAAGCCTGCACCAGGTCTTGTGGCCAACCCCTGAGCCACAGAGCTTTCGCTTTATGTCCTCTCGCTGCTGCCGTCTCGCCCACTTGCAGGTAGCTGTCTCTGTTTCTCTGTCTCTGTCTCTGTCTCTCTGTCTCTGTCCTCTCTCTCTCTGTCTCTCTCTCGCTCTGTCTCTCTCTCTCTCTCTGTCTCTCTCTCTGTTTCTCTCTTTCTCTGTCTCTCTCTCTCTCTCTCTCTCTGTCTCTCTCTGTCTCTCTCTGTCTCTCTCTCTGTCTCTCTCTCTCTCTCTCTCTCTCTCTCTCTCTCTCTCTCTCTCTCTCTCTCTCTCTCTCTCTCTCTCTCTCTCTCTCTCTCTCTCTCTCTCTCTCTCTCTCTCTCTCTCTCTCTCTCTCTCTCTCTCTCTCTCTCTCTCTCTCTCTCTCTGTCTCTCTCTCTCTCTGTCTCTCTCTCTGTCTCTGTCTCTCTGTCTCTCTCTGTCTCTCTCTCTCTCTCTCTGTCTCTCTCTCTCTCTGTCTCTCTCTCTCTCTCTCTCTCTCTCTCTCTCTCTCTCTCTCTCTCTCTCTCTCTCTCTCTCTCTCTCTCTCTCTCTCTCTCTCTCTCTCTCTCTCTCTCTCTCTCTCTCTCTCTCTCTGTCTCTGTCTCTCTCTCTCTCTGTCTCTCTCTCTCTCTCTCTCTCTCTCTCTCTCTCTCTCTCTCTCTCTCTCTCTCTCTCTCTCTCTCTCTCTGTCTCTCTCTCTGTCTCTCTCTCTCTCTCTCTCTCTCTCTCTCTCTCTCTCTCTCTCTCTCTCTCTCTCTCTCTCTCTCTCTCTCTGTCTCTCTCTCTCTGTCTCTCTGTCTCTGTCTCTGTCTCTGTCTCTCTCTCTCTCTCTCTCTCTCTCTCTCTCTCTCTCTCTCTCTCTCTCTCTCTCTCTCTCTCTCTCTCTCTCTCTCTCTGTCTCTCTCTTTCTCTCTCTTTTTTTTTTTTTTTTTTTTTAAACAAATAGTTACAGAAAGGCTTAAAATTCCACGTTGAGTATGGAATTATTTAAGAAGCCTATGATAGTATTATTAACAGGAATAACACTATACATATTTAACATAAAGATGATAATGCTAATACAATAATACAATAAAATAATAAAAATTTAAAGCACCAGTGGGGACAGGTGCGTGCTACGCCAGCTGTGGGCTGCCAGCTTCACCTGGTGCGTGGACATGTCCTGCACTTGGGGCGTGGCCGCCGTGAACATGTTCCACAGCCGCGAAGTCCTGGCTGTGTAGGTACACTGGTGTTGGCTAAAGCGAGATCGAGGCACCTTCACTAGCTCGTCGCTACTGGCCGCAGCTCTGGTGCACCTCTGCACTGTGTGTGGCAGCAACCTCAGGGAGTCAAGGTGAGGGACCCTCTGCACCTGAGTTTTGTGGCACACCACTAGCGCCGACACGTCCCGGCGATGCTCCAGTGACGTTACTGGTGGTTGGTGCTGTTGGTCCTCATGGGTGGCCACCAGACGCAGAGCTCGCCGCTGCACAGCATCCAGTCTCTGCATGTGGGTGGGGGCACTCGACATCCAGGACAGGGCACCGTACTCCATACATGGGCGTATCTGTGCCCTGTATAGCGTGAGGATGCCCCGTGGGTCGAGGGTGTTCGCCATCCTGCGCAGGGCAGAGACTCGGAGAGAGGTCTGGCGGGCGACGACACCGATGTGGTGATCGAAGCGTAGGCCGCGGTCCACAGACACGCCCAGGATCTTGATATAATCCTGAAGTGGCAGGCTCTTGCCTCCAAAACGCAGCTGTCCTGAGACTGCGTGTGAGGCACCTGGGGACCGCGAGATGACCATCTCCTGCGTCTTCTCAGGAGCGAAGTTTACCTGCCACATCTTTCCCCACTGCTCCACCAGTCCGAGCTGCCTGTTCAGCTCAGTGACGGCACGCTGACTGTCGAGGCGGCAGTAGGAGCGGGAGAGTGTGCAGTCGTCGGCGTATGCTGCCACAGATGACAGCTGCCGGAGGAGGTCGTCGATGTATATGTTCCATAGGACTGGGCCCAAGACAGAGCCTTGTGGAACTGAGGCCCGGACAGGTGAAGGCCTTGATGACTGCCCGTTGACTACTACCTGAAGGGTCCTACCCTGGAGGTAATCTTCGAGCAGCATTAGCAGGTCACCTTGGACACCCTTGGCGCGAAGCTTTTCAATGAGCCCCGTGTGCCAGACCCTGTCAAAAGCCCCAGCAATGTCCAGGGCCACCACAAGGGTGTCCAGGCCTTCTTCCAGGGCGTCTTGCCAGTCCTTGGAGATGATGAGGAGGAGGTCTGCGGTGGATCTGCCAGGCCTGAAGCCAAACTGCCTGTCTGAGAGGAGGTGGTTCTCGCTCAGGTGTTGGTAGATGGCAGCAGCCACTATTTTCTCCAGCAACTTGCCCATCACTGAGAGCAGGGAGATGGGTCTGTAGTTGTTGGGCTCAGACCTTGAGTTTTTTATGGACCGGTACCACACGCGCTTCCTTCCATACTGAGGGCCACTTCTTCTCCCTCAGGCAAGATGTGAAGACGGTGGTGAGAGGAGCTGACAGCTCTCTAGCGCAGTGCTTGAGGAGCCGTGGGCTGACGTCATCCGGGCCTGTGGCTTTACCCACATCCACCGCACCAAGTAGCCGCTCAACCTGCTCTGCCGTCACCAAGACAGTGGTGACAGTGCAGTCAGTTTCCGGGGCCAGCTGTGGTATAGGTCGTGCCGAGTCGTCAACCTTCATCTTGTTGGCGAAAAGCTCGGCGAGGAGTGTGGCCTTGTCTGCACTGCTCGTGGCGGTGGATCCGTCAGGTCTGGTGAGTGGAGGAAGAGTCTCGCGGTGACATGCTCCTTGCTGCTCCTTCACCAGATTCCACCAGGTCTTGTTGCCAACACCTGGGCCACTGAGCTTTCGCCTTCTGTCCTCCCTTAGCTGATTCCTCGCCCATCTGCAGATAGACGTCATCCTCTTACACGCCTCCCGGTGCAGCGTCTTGTTCCTGCGTGACGGGTGTCGCTTGTACCTCACCCAGGCAGCATGCTTGGCCTCGGCAGATGCTCTGCAGCGAAAACCAAACCAGGCGGGATCACCAGGCCTGGAGAGATATACTCGGCAGGGCACATGCTGCTGTTGGAGGGCAAGGAGCCTGGTGGTGAGGGTGCGTGCCTTGGTCTCAGCATCTCCCATTAGGAGGGACTCCCAGTCCGTGTTCTCCATGTCCTGCTTCATGGATGGCCAGTCCGCCCTGTTCCAAAGCCAGACGGTACGCGGGATAGCGTCTTCCCTCGCCGTTTGCAGCTCGACCTGAGACAGCACAGCAAAGTGGTCTGAGCTGCCCACTGGTCCTAGCTGCTGGCAGCTGATGCTGGCTTCGGGTAGGTCTGTCACCA
>NC_087195.1:8902751-8940251 GCF_035594125.1 Scylla paramamosain
CCTGAGACAGCACAGCAAAGTGGTCTGAGCTGCCCACTGGTCCTAGCTGCTGGCAGCTGATGCTGGCTTCGGGTAGGTCTGTCACCACAGGATCCAGCAGTCCTCCCCGCTCGTGTGTAGGGAAGGTGACATGGTTGGTTAGGGCCTGAACAGTCAGGAGATTACTGAAGGCATCCTGCTCCATGTGGAAGTTCAGGTCCCCCACTATCATCACATGGGAACACTTGTGACGCTGGAGCAGGGTGTCGAGTTCCTCCGTCAGGAAGTCTAGCGGGGCTCGTCCTTGTCTCGGGGGGCGGTACATGACACAGAGGAGAAGCCCACTGTTGTCTGCAAGTACCACCCTGAAGAACAGTGCCTCCATCAGGTGTGGCACGGCTATCTCAAGTTCCTGTGTTTGGAGGCCGTCCTTAAAACAGGCAGCGACCCCTCCGCCTGCTCTATTTTTTCGGTCCATCCTCACCCACAGGGAGTAGCCTGATATTTTGCCGAACGTCGGCTCCACCTCGTCACTCAGCCACGTTTCTGTTACTGCGACAATGTCAGCACTATGTCTCAGCACGAAATTGTGACTAAGGTCACCTACATTGGTGCGGAGTCCTCTCACGTTGGCGGAGACCACGGTCAGGTGACAGCTGGGGCGTCTGTTCCCTTGCCTCCTCGCGTTGGCTTGGGAATGAGGTGTGGTGGTGAGGCGAGACGCATTAGTGTCTGCCCTGCCACGAGGAGAGATTCCAGCTGGGGTAGTGACCGGGCTGTGGCTGCCAGGAAGGCTGGAGGGGGGCCTGAAAGGGCTGCTGGGGGTGAGGAAGTTGTTGCCGCGCTAAACCCTCCGTCAGAACCCTCATGAACATATTCTCCTGCCTTTGTTCCTGGCGTTCGTCAGCAGCGCGGCTGTAGCACATCTCAGCTGTGTGGCCGGGGCGGAAGCAGTAGTCGCATCGGACCCTTTGCTCTCCCCTGTGCCTCACTGGGTACACAGATGCCTGTGGCTGAGTCATGCGAGGAGGAGGGACAGGTCGCCGGTCAGGTGTGTTGGGGTGACTTCGTGCCCGCCGCTGGCCGCGTCGCTGTCGCTGGGTCTTCTTCCTGCTTCCATTGTTATTTTTGTTGTTATTGTTGTTGTTGTTGCTCCTATCGCTATTATTGTTGCTGTTGTTGTTGTTACTATTGTTGCTGCTGCTGCTGCTGCTACTGCTGTTGCTGCTGGTAGTACTGCTGCTGTTTCTCCTGCTGTTGTTGTTGCTGCTGTTGCTACTACTACTACTGCTGTTGTTGCTGTTGTTATCGTTACTGTTACTGTTGTTGTTGTTGATGGTGTTTTTGTTACTGTTGCTGCTGCTATTGTTATTGGTGGTAATGGTGGTGTTGGTGCTACCTGAGGCTGTGGTGGTGGTGGCGGTGGTGGGGGGTGCGGCCGCTGTGGTGAGGGCGTCCGCTACTCTTATGAGAGGCTTAGGCCTTCCAGATTGCCACCACTGCCTCCAGTGGTCCGAGGAGGCACACGCCTTCTCCCAGGTCCTCAGGATAGAGGAGGGAGTAGCAGTAGTCGCAATAGAACTGCTGGAAACTCTTGCGTCTGCTTTCTTGCACTCCGTGAGGACCTCCATGAGCTCATGTAGTTCAGCCACGTGTGTCTGTTTTTCGAGAATCCAGTCCCTTTGTAGCGTGAGGGACCGAATTATTTTATTTTTGTTGGTTACATCCTTCTGTAGGCGTAGAGTGTAAGAGATGAGATCTTCCTTATCCATCTCCCTGTAGTGCTGCCGCTCGTCCACATCTACGTCTACATCTGCGTCTGTATCGCCACCATCGTCGCTTTCGTTGGGGGCGGCAAGCGTGGTGGGAGCATTTTCGTTAGGATCTAGAGGGAGGTAAACTACAGCGTCTTCAATGCTGCATAACCTCCTTAGTTCCTGTGTGTCTTCACATGTGTAGACATCATGGTCTCCGAGGCAGGATGAGTGGCAGACATTGGGGCAGTCATTTCTGCCTTCGCATCTAACATAAGGTGCATTCTTGACTGCAGCCTTCCCACAGACAGCACACCACTTCTGAGGGCAATACCCGGGAAGGTCTCGCCTCTTGATGGGCCTGTGATCCGCCATTTCTGTGCAGTTTCAGCAGGTGATAGTAGTGATGACAGCTGCAGTGGTAGATGCTAGGGATGGGTTGGGTGCGGTCAGGTCAGTCAGGTCAGTCCAGGGTCTCTGCGCCGGAGTTAATTGCTTCGAAAGGAGGGAGTGTGGGTGCAGCTTGGGGTTAATTTCCCAGGGGATTTCCTTCCTTTGTGTAGGGAGGGCACAGTAGTGGGAGGGGTACGGAGACAGGACTCGTCACAGTAACCCCTATATCCTCACAGCACTGTACACTGTCACAACACTGTATCTCCTTCACTGCACTGTACACTTATACGTCACGTGTTGGTGTGCTGGCAGGTGGAGGGGCGCCGACTGCAGATGCGATGAGACCACGTTGTTGGGGAGTATCGTCGCAATAACCCTTGCGGCCTCACAACACTATTCACTGTTACAGCACTGAATCTTCGTCACTGCACTATACACTATTATCCGTCACTTTAATCGTCGTATTGGTGCGCTGGTATGTGGAGGGTACCGGAGCACGCTGACTGTAGAGGAGATGGGACAACGTGCAAGCTCAGTTAAGGAGCGACCTGCGGACACGTCCTCACCCTGCGACCTCTGACCTGACTCTCTCTCTCTCTCTCTCTCTCTCTCTCTCTCTCTCTCTCTCTCTCTCTCTCTCTCTCTCTCTCTCTCTCTCTCTCTCTCTCTCTCTCTCTCTCTCTCTCTCTCTCTCTCTCTCTCTCTCTCTCTCTCTCTCTCTCTGTCTCTCTCTCTGTCTCTCTCTCTCTCTCTCTCTCTCTCTCTCTCTCTCTCTCTCTCTCTCTCTCTCTCTCTCTCTCTCTCTCTCTCTCTTTTTTTTTTTTTAAACAAATATTTACAGAAAGGCTTAAAATTCCACGTTGAGTATGGAATTATTTAAGAAGCCTATGATAGTATTATTTACAGGAATAACACTATACATATTTAACATAAAGATGATAATGCTAATACAATAATACAATAAAATAATACAAATTTAAAGCACCAGTGGGGACAGGTGCGTGCTACGCCAGCTGTGGTCTGCCAGCTTCACCTGGTGCGTGGACATGTCCTGCACTTGGGGCGTGGCCGCCGTGAACATGTTCCACAGCCGCGAAGTCCTGGCTGTGTAGGTACGCTGGTGTTGGCTAGAGCGAGATCGAGGCACCTTCACTAGCTCGTCGCTACTGGCCGCAGCTCTGGTGCACCTCTGCACTGTGTGTGGCAGCAACCTCAGGGGGTCAAGGTGAGGGACCCTCTGCACCTGAGTTTTGTGGCACACCACTAGCGCCGACACGTCCCGGCGATGCTCCAGTGACGTTACTGGTGGTTGGTGCTGTTGGTCCTCATGGGTGGCCACCAGACGCAGGGCTCGCCGCTGCACAGCATCCAGTCTCTGCATGTGGGTGGGGGCACTCGACATCCAGGACAGGGCACTGTACTCCATACATGGGCGTATCTGTGCCCTGTATAGCGTGAGGATGCCCCGTGGGTCGAGGGTGTTCGCCATCCTGCGCAGGGCAGAGACTCGGAGAGAGGTCTGGCGGGCGACGACACCGATGTGGTGATCGAAGCGTAGGCCGCGGTCCACAGACACGCCCAGGATCTTGATATAAATAATCCTGAAGTGGCAGGCTCTTGCCTCCAAAACGCAGCTGTCCTGAGACTGCGTGTGAGGCACCTGGGGACCGCGAGATGACCATCGCCTGCGTCTTCTCAGGAGCGAAGTTTACCTGCCACATCTTTCCCCACTGCTCCACCAGTCCTGTTCAGCTCAGTGACGGCACGCTGACTGTCGAGGCGGCAGTAGGAGCGGGAGAGTGTGCAGTCGTCGGCGTATGCTGCCACAGATGACAGCTGCCGGAGGAGATCGTCGATGTATATGTTCCATAGGACTGGGCCCAAGACGGAGCCTTGTGGAACTGAGGCCCGGACAGGTGAAGGCCTTGATGACTGCCCATTGACTACTACCTGAAGGGTCCTACCCTGGAGGTAATCTTCGAGCAGCATTAGCAGGTCACCTTGGACACCCTTGGCGCGAAGCTTTTCAATGAGCCCCGCGTGCCAGACCCTGTCAAAAGCCCCAGCAATGTCCAGGGCCACCACAAGGGTGTCCAGGCCTTCTTCCAGGGCGTCTTGCCAGTCCTTGGAGATGATGAGGAGGAGGTCTGCGGTGGATCTGCCAGGCCTGAAGCCAAACTGCCTGTCTGAGAGGAGGTGGTTCTCGCTCAGGTGTTGGTAGATGGCAGCAGCCACTATTTTCTCCAGCAACTTGCCCATCACTAAGAGCAGGGAGATGGGTCTGTAGTTGTTGGGCTCAGACCTTGAGTTTTTCTTATGGACCGGTACCACACGCGCTTCCTTCCATACTGAGGGCCACTTCTTCTCCCTCAGGCAAGATGTGAAGACGGTGGTGAGAGGAGCTGACAGCTCTCTAGCGCAGTGCTTGAGGAGCCGTGGGCTGACGTCATCCGGGCCTGTGGCTTTACCCACATCCACCGCACCGAGTAGCCGCTCAACCTGCTCTGCCGTCACCAAGACAGTGGTGACAGTGCAGTTCTCCCTCTCTCTCTCTCTCTCTCTCTCTCTCTCTCTCTCTCTCTCTCTCTCTCTCTCTCTCTCTCTCTCTCTCTCTCTCTCTCTCTCTCTCTCTCTCTCTCTCTCTCTCTCTCTCTCTCTCTCTCTCTCTCTCTCTCTCTCTCTCTCTCTCTCTCTCTCTCTCTTTCTGTCTCTCCCTCTCTCTCTCTCTGTCTCTCTCTCTCTCTCTCTCTGTCTCTCTCTCTCTCTCTCTCTCTGTCTCTCTTCTCTGTCTCTCTCTCTCTCTCTCTGTCTCTCTCTCTTTGTCTCTCTCTCTCTCTCTCTCTCTCTCTCTCTCTCTCTCTCTCTCTCTCTCTCTCTCTCTCTCTCTCTCTCTCTCTCTCTCTCTCTCTCTCTCTCTCTCTCTCTCTCTCTCTCTCTCTCTCTCTCTCTCTCTCTCTCTCTCTCTCTCTCTCTCTCTCTCTCTCTCTCTCTCTCTCTCTCTCTCTCTCTCTCTCTCTCTCTCGTGTCCAACACCCCCACACCTCACCTCACCTCTCTCATTCTGCCTTATTTCTCTCAACTCCGTCCCGGATCTGAGCTCACCCTGCATCCGTTGTCAATCAACTCCTTAGAGGTACCTTTTTAATTCTTCAAAATCTGCTCTCCTAAAGTGAGTGTTTTTGTTTGTAAAAGTTTATTCGAATTTTGATTTATACCTAATTTCCTAAGGGTCACTGTTACCTAGCTGTTCTCCAACCTCTACTTGCGTGACTGCTTCCTCCCTGTTAGTAAGAATTAAATCTAGAGTATTGTTCACCCTTGTGGGTTCTACGACCACCTGTTTTTAAAAATATTTTGAATTACTTTAAGAAATTCCTCTGCTTCCTTGTTACCCAACATGAGGCTCCAGTCGATATTCCTAAAATTAAAACCTCCTACCCCACATACCTGACTTTACCTTACAGCTCTATTTATTTCCTGCCACAGTGAGGCGTTAATTTCCTTTGTACTGTTCGGTGGCCTGTACACTACTCCCAGTACTACTGACTGTGATCCTCCTTTAATATCTACCCATATCGACTCTGTTTTGCTATCTGTTTTAATTTTACTGTTAATACAACATTGTAATGTGTCCCTTGCGTACAGCACGACGCCTCCTCCTCTCCTTTTTTTTTTTTATATAGAATAGTGAATAACCATCTATCATAACTTCTGAATTAAATACTTTTCCTGACATATTTAACCTTTCCTGACATATTTAACCAAGTTTCTCTTAAAGTAATGATATCAAGGTTCTCTACACACGCAATTTCTCTAAGTAAGTCTGTTTTATTCAAAATACTCCTACATTTCGTGTAGTAAACACTTGAGTTTTTTCCTCGCCTTCGCTGAGCTAGTTACCTTTCTAGATTTAATTAATTTGTTTTTCATTTCGTCCTTAACATCTTCCTCACTCCTGACTAACGATAAAAAAGCTCTTATGATCTTGCTAACTGCATGCCTCCCCTCCTCCCACGGCCTCGCTGCACAAGACTTTCTCCTTTCTCTCATCCCTATTCTGTCCACCTCTCTAATGCAAGAGTTAATCAGTATTCTCAATCATTCATCCCTTTCTCTGGTAAACTCTGGAACTCCCTGCCTGCTTCTGTATTTCCACCTTCTTATGACTTGAATTCGTTCAAGAGGGAAGTTTCAAGACACTTATCCTTCAATTTTTGACTACCGCTTTGTACCCTTTTCTGGTACTAGCATCTCAGTGCGCTTTTTTTTTTTTTATTGGATTTTTTGTTGCCCTTGGCCAGTGTCCCTCCTACATAAAAAAAAAATCATACATAGCTTTTCAATCTTCATATTTTGTAGCTTTTCAATCTTCATATTTTGTGACTGCCTACGTAATAGAAGTAGAAATTGAGAAAAGACCAAGATCACGCTAGGGGAGAGCTTAAGTTAGGATAGTGGTTAGGTTAAGTAAGCTAAGGTAGGTATGATCGGTTTAAAAGCTATATCAAGTAATGTTTATATATATATATATATATATATATATATATATATATATATATATATATATATATATATATATATATATATATATATATATATATATATACATATAATCAACATTACACAAAAGAAAAAATAAATTATTGAAGAAATAAATAAAGAAAGAAAATCTACTCGTCTTGTCAAGTAATTCGTCTTATGCACTAATTCGATGAAATTTACATGGTATTTTGCCACACACTAGTTACAGGAAACTGGCCCTCAAGGAGCCCTTTTTATTTCACACAGTCATAGGAAGGAGGAAATACAAAAGCAGGCAGGGAGTTCCAGGGTTTACCAGAGAAAAAGGGATGAATGATTGAGAATACCAGTTAACTCTTGCATTAAGGAGATGAACAGAATAGAGATGAGAGAAGGAAGAAAGTCTTCTGCAGTGAGACCGCAGGAGGAGGAGAGGCATGCAGTTAGCAAGATCAGAGCAGTTAACGTGAAAGCGGTAGAAGATAGCAAGAGATGCAACATTGCGGATATGAAAGAGGCTGAAGACAGTCAGTTAGAGCAGAAGAACTGGTAAGACGAAAAGCTTTTAATTCCACCCTGTCTAAAATATCGGAATGAGTGGAATGAGTGGTTGTGACTCCATGAAACAAATTTTTTATGACTTCACTTTACTCCCTATGAGCGTAAAGTGGTGAGGGAGATGAGGGATAGTTTAGGAAGCAGGCTCTCCCTGGAAACCTTTTTCCGGTAACACCTTTTCTGGTAACCCTAGCTGGTCAGTCACAAGCACTCACGGTTTTGTCAAGGTTTCTCTACGTGTCCTCTTCGTATTTTGTACCACTGCAGCTAAAATAAGCACCTTCTACAATTATTGGGTGTTTCTGTGATCACTCTTGGACTAATAGAGATCACCCACAAATAATCAAACACATTACAAGTTTAGGCTTTAATCAACACATAACATAGTTCAAGAGTTCTGTAAGGACAAATTATAACAAAATTTAAATAAATCTCCAATAATAACCAAAATGTCATTATCAACATCAGTAACATTTAGGAACATCTGCAAATATATATGTGACAGGGACGAATGCATGTCGAGGAGTGAATGCATGTCGAGGAGTAAATCCTAACCTCCTCCTCCTCCTGTTGTCTTGGCCACTTAACGAACAACATCAGATATCTGGGTTAGTGGGATCAGGGCCTTGGGTATGAAACGAAGAAACCCAAATGTACTGTTCTAGGTCAATGGGGTCAATTCCCCTTCACCTGAACCCGATACATTCAAATAACTTCCATTTCAATTTATAGGACTTCAATGATCGCTGAGTAGGCCCACTTAATTTTATACGTACTTTGTAATAATTAATTTTAATTCATTTTAATAGGTTGTTACCATAAAATAATTTTATTATACCGAAACTTTTATAGTAGCAATTCTGAACCTTTCTGCAGCATCACAACGATGTTGCGTTTTTTGTTTTTGTTTTTATTTTAAGGGCCACTGGCAAGGGTAAAAAAAAAAAGTGGCTCACTTTAATGGCAGTTCCTAGAACAAAGGAAATTAAAATTCTCAAATAGCAGACGACAAGAGTCTTGAAACCTCCCTCTTGAATTAATTCAGATGATTGGAAGGAGAAAATATAGAACTAGGCAACGAGTACCAGAGTTTAGCAGAGAAAGGGATGAATGATTAATAATATTGGTTAACACTTGCATCAGAGAGGTGGAGAAAATAGTGGTGATAAAAAAGAAGAAAGTCTTTTGCAACGAAGCCGCGGGAGGAGAGCAGGCATGTAGTTAGCAAGATCAGAAGAGCAGTTAGCATAAAAAATAACGGTAGAGGACAGCAAGACAGGTAGGTAACAGTGCGGCGATGAAAAAGAGGCTGAAGACACTCGGTTAAAGAAGTGTTGATAAGTTTTTGATTCCACCTTGTCTAAAAGGGCGGTATGAGTGAAACCACCGTTACCCCATCCTTCATACATGTGATGCATACTCCATACATGGACGGATAAGGCCCATGTGCAGACAAACTGGTGGAGACGACTCAGAACCCTTAACTTCATAGAAGCTGTTTTAGCTGAAAGAGATAAGAAGTTTTCAGTTTAGATTATAAGTAAAAGACAGACCAAGGATGTTCAGTGAAGAAGAGGGAAACAGCTGAGTGTCAATGAAGGAGAAAGGATAGTTATCTGGAAGGTAGTGTCAAGTCGACAGATGGAAGAATTAAATTTTTGAGGCATTGAACAATACTTTTACTTTGCCCAAATCATAATTTTTTTGAAAGATCAGAAGTCCGGTGTTCTGTGGGTTTCCTGTGTGAGCTGTTTGTTTCCATCAGCGTGGGATTCGATAGAACAAGAATACTGTCTTAAAAGATCATTGATGAATAATAGCAAGAATGTAGGTGACAGGACAGAACCTTGATGAACACCATTGTTAATTGACTTAGGAGAACATAGACCGTCTACCACAGCAACAATAGAACGGTCAGAGAGAAGACTTGAGATCAAGTTATAGAGAAATGGATAAAAGCTTTAGGAACGTGGTTTGGAAGTCAAAGCTTTGTGCCAGACTCAATTGAAAAGCTTTTGATATGCCCAAGGCGACTACAAAAGTTTCACCAAATTTCTTAAAAGAGGATGACCAATACTCAGCAAGGAAAGCGGACTCGAAGGAACCTATACTGGCGATCAAATATAATGTTGTGAAATGATAGTCATGTAAGAATCATCCTGATGATGATGGATTAAAAAAAAAAAAGACAGGAAATTAAAGCAATAGGACGGTATTTTGAGGGATTAGAGCGGCCACTTTTTTTTTAAGAACAGGCTTAATGTAGGCAAACTTTCAGGAAGAAGGAAGATAGATGATGATAGACAGAGTTGAAAGAGTTTGACTAGGCAAAGTGCAAGCACAGAAGCACAGATTCGGACAACAATAGGAGGTACCCCATCAAGTCCATAATCGTTCGGAGGGTTAAGACCAGCATGGAAAACATCACTGAGAAGGATCTTGATGAGTAGAATGAAGTAGTCAGAGTGTGAAGAAGAGGGAGCAACGGGCCCTGAATCATCCAAGGTAGAATTTTTAGCAGAGGTTTGAGCAAAGACTTCAACTTCTATAAATGGATGATACGACAGTGGTACCATCACATTGAAATAAAGGAGGGAAAGACGAAGAAGCAAAGTTGTTGAAGAGTGACTAGGTGCCTGAAATCATACCAGCGGTTAGACCTTGAAAGATATTGACGCCTTCTGTTTATGAACCAGTTTTTGGCCAGTTGGACTTGAATCCGGGCAGAAATATGAAGCGCATGTTATTCAGGTGATGGAAGGCTAAAATACCTTTAGTGGACCACGTTTCTATCATGTATAGCATAACAACAGTTGTGTTAAATTAATGTTTGGAAGGTTTAGGTTGAGAGAAAACTTGAGGAATGTACGTTACTATGCCGGACAATATATATTTCCTATGTTATGCTCTCAGCACACAGAGAACGATCACTGTCAGGGAAGCAGTAGTAATTCCAAGGAAAATCAGAATAATACCTCCTCAGGTCCCCTAGTTAGCAAAGACAAAACGTCAGAGGCACCTCCGCTTTAGGGGATCCTCAGGAGGGAATGGAAAGATAAGGCAAAATACAGATATTAGGTTGTAATCGGAGGAGCATAACGGAGAAGATAGGGTGACAGCATAAGCAAAAGGATTAGTGGTTAGGAAAAGGTCAAGAATGTTGTGCGTATCTCCGAGATGGTCAAAAATATGAATATTGTGTTGCATAGTTTGCTCAAGGTCGTGGATGATAGCAATGTCCACCAGGATGATCAGTAAAGGGAGGAGGAAGCCAAAGCTGGTGGTGAACATTAAGGTCTCCAGAAATGGAGATCTCCGTAAAAGGGAAGAGTGTGAGGATGTACCCCATCTTATGTGTGTGTGTGTGTGTGTGTGTGTGTGTGTGTGTATATATATATATATATATATATATATATATATATATATATATATATATATATATATATATATATATATATATATATATATATATATATATATATATATATATATATATATATATATATATATATATATATATATATATATATATATATATATATATATATATATATATATATATATATATATATATATATATATATATATATATATATATATATATATATATATATATATTTTTTTTTTTTTTTTTTTTTGTAAGAGGAGATAGGAAAGAGGTATACGGCACAGATATGTCTCGTGTGACAGTAACTATAGCAAGATAATGGAAAATTTGAAAGATTCAAGTGCGTGGGCACGAGATTAGCTAAATTAAATCCTTGCGCACATAGACGCAACATCTAGCTTTGGATTGCAAATGAGAATAGAGAAAGTAAGAAGGAACGGAAAAGGTGCTACTGTCTGTTACCTCGTACACCTGTATTTCAGTGAGGAAAAGAAGATAAGATATTGTAGAGGAGAGGTGGTGTTCTGCAGACCGAAAATTAGATCTAAAGCCACGAATGTTTCAGTTAATGAAGAAAAAAAGTTGAGGAGTTCAAGATATTTAAGGATGATACCAGAACAGCAGTCAGACATGTGGACATTTTTCGTCTGCTCCATAGACGGGGACTGGGAGGCTGGTGTAGGAGTCACCATATTGATAATTTTGAGTGAAGGATGTGCTTGTAATTAGTTTTATGTAATTTTGTGTGAAAGGAGAGAGCTGACGGTGATATATATATATATATATATATATATATATATATATATATATATATATATATATATATATATATATATATATATATATATATATATATATATATATATTTTTTTTTTTTATCAGTCACACATCCTCCTCCATCTCCCCTACGTCTTCAACAATGCCCGCATATTTTTCCCTATTCTTTCTCCTCTTACTCGAAGTTTTTTTTTTTTTTTTTTGTGTGTGTGTGCCTCATCTTCCACTTTTCTTTCCTTCGTTCACTTCCTGCTTACTATCATCATTATCACCATATTTTTTTATTATTTTTTTCTTTTTTTGCTTGTCTTCGTAGGTGTCCCCTTCCTGCTCTACAGGGTAGTGGAGTTGCTGAAGGTGGGAATGGTGTTTAGGTCGAAGATTGCATATCCCAGCGTGTTGATGAGAAAGACAGTAACGATGATGCAAACAATGTTCATAACTATCCCAGCACGTATCTATAAGAGGAGAGATGTTTCGGTTAATGATGATGAGAATGTATTTTGACATATGTCAGGATATCTGTTGATATATGAAAGTGTTAGCCTACTTAACATCGGTGGTAAATAACAAACCTCCCTCTACAAACCATAACACTCGTTCTCATTCCAGAGGCAGACAGAACGATGGCATTCCCAGGAGTAGCGACTGGAAGCATGAAGGCGTATGCGCAGCAGGCGGTAGCAGGGATCAGCAGATAAAGTGGGTGTACCTGAATTGCTAAAGCCTGTATAAAAAATAAATAAATAAATAAAAATAAATAAATAAATAATAATAACAAATAGATAAATAAATTAATTAAATAAGTTATAATAATAATAATAATAATAATAATAATAACAATAAATAAAAATTATATATATATATATATATATATATATATATATATATATATATATATATATATATATATATATATATATATATATATATATATATATATATATATATATATATATATATATATCAAATGAACGTGAACGTATCAAACAGAACCATGTCTTCATTATGATCTTTATCAGCTGATCGTCTTCATCGAGTCTTGTTGTCTGAATTATGTTATATAATTGCATGGAAATATTCAAAGGCATGTATGGAATTCGGAAACAAATAGGAAGAGACGGAAACAAAGTGAGAAATATAAAGATAAAGAATGTAAAGGAAATATGGGAGGTGAGAGAAGACAGACTAGCTCTTACCTCTAGTTTCCCTCCTCCTCACCCCCTCCCCCTTCTAACACAAATCTTTATGATTTTTTTCCATTAGTCAGCAAGCATTTTTTTTTTTATTCAATCCTATCGAATCTGATTTCTCTACTCCATTATTCACTACTTAATCCGCGTTATTTATATTTTTTATAGTCTGTGTACTAAATTGAATAACTGAACAAGTCTCCAACCTCCCTCTTGGCCTCACCAGGTTCGCTAACATAGGTAGCAGGATGGAGGCCGTAGCGGTATTCGAGGCAAACTCCGTCATTCCACCGGCCATTAAACACACCAGCACCACCAACGCTTCTTTCGGGAGATCTTTCAGCCTGGCGAGCTGTTGGCTGAAGTAGGTGGACAGTCCGGAATGCTTCGCACCCTCCGCTAAGGCCAAGCCACCTCCCAGCAGGATCACGATTCCCCAGGGAACCTTTTTGTGCACTGCTTCCCAGTTCATGCATCTCTCCACCTGCTTCGCGCCTGGAGCTGTAATGACGAGGGAAAAAAGAAAATGTCAAGGGAGAAAGGGGGGTAGTGAGGGGGATTCGCATGAAAAATTAATTTATTTTCTCACACTTTCTTTACGCAATACCCATTCCTATTAGTACACAATTATAAGGAAGAAAAAGTGTTTTAGAGGAGAAATAATTAGATGTATGTTTAAAGAGAAGAAATAACACTTTCATCTTTAATTTTTTCCATTTCTCCTTGAGTTCAACATATGATTTTTCAACGATATACATGCGAAGTTATACTGTGCAAGAGTACAAGTAACAGGAGGAAATAGCCTCTCTCTCTCTCTCTCTCTCTCTCTCTCTCTCTCTCTCTCTCTCTCTCTCTCTCTCTCTCTCTCTCTCTCTCTCTCTCTCTCCCTCTCTCTCTCTCTCTCGTTTTTTTTTTATTCTGAAAAAAAATGAGTGCTAAAAATTAAAGAGAGGGCATATAATATGGTATTAAAGAACTGAGACTGATATGAAATTGAAATTATTCAAGAATAATTGTTTGATAACTTATGTAAATGTAATGTCTTAATGAAATGGAGGGAAGATCTTAAGGAGTGAGAGTAAAATGAACTTGATACTGTATTTTTAAAAACAGGTAGATGCATCAGTCTCAGTTAGGTGGGCAGATTATATAATGATAACACCATAAAGAAGAAATTACGTAAAGAATTATCAGTATATTAGTAGCAGCAGAAAGAGGAAATTATGTGATATTGTGCTTTAGTGTTGGAGACGTACCTGGTTTACTCTCAGCTGGGATGCAGAAGAGAAGGAAAACCATGAGCATCACAGGCGTAGCTGCCTTCACATATCTGACGCATCAAGAAAAAGAACGTGAAAATTTCCTTACTCAGTTTATTTTATTTATTTTATTTTATTTTATTTTATTTATTTATTAATTTTGTTTATTTATTTATTTATTTATTTATTTTATTTATTTATTTATTTATTTATTTATTTATTTATTTATTCATCTTTTTTCATTTTATTTATTTATTTATTTATTATCATTATTATTATTATTTTTTTTTTTCGTATCTCTCTAGTACGCTGAGGTGCTTCTGGCACTACAAATCTGGGAAGTGGGGAGGTGGTGCTAATCTGATTAACTACTTGGTCAAACTTTTTGTCCCATTCATTATTGCGCCAATTCCAGACACCCAATTCAGGATGAAATAAACACCTATCTTTCTTTCTTTTATTTCCTAGTGAGGACAGGTAAATCTTTAGTTGTTCAGTGTTATTAGAGTGCTACTTTTACCCATTCAATAGAGTCTCCCAGACAGCTATCCTCTGCAGTGACACTATTACCCCTCCCCTATCTACATCGAACATTTATAAGAAAATAAAAACCTTGTGTTTTTTTTTTTTTTTTTTTTTTTTACTTATTTACTACAGTCAGCTGGAAAATTTAACATCCCTTTCCTATGTCCTCGTTTATCCACATCGAATCATGGCCTCATGAAAATCCACTTTCCACTCAGACAGCTTAATGAGGATATGAAATTGAAAAAAAAATAAATAAGTAAATAAAGAAATAAAATAAATAAATAAATAAAATAAATACATAAAATAAATAAACATTAAAAAAGAAGTCAGTTCATTGAAACACATCCTTAACCAAACGAATCTGCTCATCCCATAAAAATACCCTCACAATAGCACACTCATGTACTCCTAAACTATCGCGCACTTAAAGCGGAAAGAGATGCCTGTTATCTCTGACCCACCGCAGATCTCACGGTCCCCGCTACTGCTCTTCCCGCCGTGAGGCCCCCAGTGACGTCTCTCCGCCAGCCTCATTCCCTCCACATAATGGACTCAAGAATAAATAGCCCGTGCTCCCCCCCCTTCCACACAATAAAAAAAAAAAAAGACGAAATAAAAAGTTCTCTAAAACACTCACACTGAATCACCAGGCGTTGTATAGTACGTAGCCCAGCCGGGGATGAAACCAGGATCACGGAAAACCCACAGCATCACGAGGATGAAAAATGAGGTAACCACTACAGCTTCCTTCCTACTTACGGGTCCCAAAGCACGGTAATGCCCCTCAATGAATTTCCTGAGGGCATGTTCCTTCTCCGGCGTTGATCTCTGGACGCGGTTCTTCCTGAAGGAGATGCAAGAGACATTACAAGTGGTATTTTTTTTTTACTTTTTATGGTATTTCCATGATCTGCGGATGGCGAAAGCTCAGATGTTGATCAGGAAGGATATTAATTATTATTATTATTATTATTTTTTTTTTTGCCTACATTCTCTCTCTCTCTCTCTCTCTCTCTCTCTCTCTCTCTCTCTCTCTCTCTCTCTCTCTCTCTCTCGCACACACACACACACACACACACACACACACACACACTACATAGTGTAGTGGTTAGCACACTCGGCTCACAATGGGAGAGGCCCGAGTTCGTATCCCGTGTACAGCGGGGTAAAAGTCCGAGCCTCTTAATGTGTAGTTCCTGCTCATCTAGCAGGAAGTACAGTAGCTACGGGATGTGAACCGAGGGGTTGTGACCTTGCTGTCCCGGTGTATGACGTGTGAGTGGTCTCAGTCATACCTAAAGATCGGTCACTATGAACTCCGAGCTCTTTCCGTAGGAGAATGATGGTTGGGTGGGTGACCGGCAGACGACCGCAAGAGAGTGAATGACATATGTACATATACAGACTTACTAATACATACCCACAGCGCATGAAGAGTATCTGTAGCCACAGCCAGCCTAATAAAGCGCACAGTATAACTCCTGGCACATTGAACATCATCCACGTAGCAAAATTAAGTCCCATTGAGTTGCCAAAGCTGTTGAAGAAAGATGGAGTATAAGATGTGAGAAAAAAAAAAAACATATAGGTGGATTGCATTGCGGTAGGAAAATAATTATATATATATATATATATATATATATATATATATATATATATATATATATATATATATATATATATATATATATATATATATATATATATATATATATATATATATATGTCACACACGTGACTACTCTACCACGGAACCAGGTGCCTGCCTCTCAACTCGTGGCGCTGCCACGTGTATAGCTTGAGGCATACTGGATACGTGACCTCTAGCAGGCTACCAAGCCGATAACGAGGGGTGGAGTTCCATCGAGCTTCAGTCTCCTCCAAGGGTCGCTACAGCTCTGAGGTCGCCTTGGCATACGCTGGGAGCCTCATATACACTCGAGAGCGGTGGTAAGAGTTACACCAGTGTTACACACCCACACACACACACACATAAACACACACACACACACAAACACATTTATATTTATTTTCTATTATGTATATGTAAAGGTGTTTATTTTTGTAATTTGTATCTATATGCATTTACTAACTTGGCTTAAGTTATTAACTGAACCAGTCTTTTAAGTTATTCAGTCCAGTTCAGATTGCCACTCCTTGTTACTTACTTTTACTTACTTAAATAATCTTCAATTTTGTATTGTTACTTAATTTAAGGGTTAACTTTAAGATATTAAATAGCAGTTAAAATGTCTCCTTTTCTTTTAACCCTTCCATTGTTAGTGTGAGCGACACCCCTTCATGGTCCATCCCCTAGAGTTCAGTGTATGCTCACACATAACAATTGGGGGCCCGTCCGGGATATTACACATGTTTACACATACATATAACTACACTAGTTCCTTTCCTGCTCTCGAGTGTATATGAAGTTGTGCTTATTTCTTTGTTGGTGAATTTTTGCGTTTTTCCGCTTTAAAAGTACGCGAGGTACCGGCGTCTAGTCATAAAAGCGTTAAAAACCTAACAATTGATTTCCTCAGTGTTGCTTTAGTGTCGGTTCGATTCCCCTAGTAGTGACCTTCACCCCGAACTCCGAGACTCCTTAAAACTTGGGAACTTGCGTTCCACTCTTTGCTTGAAAGCAGCGAATACGGCAAGCCATTACAAGTGCTTAAGTGTTAGTTCTATGGTAGTCATTTTGGGGCAGTGATTATCGCTACACTTCTTCGATTCGTTGCCTCTTCAGAAGCACAGTTAAGGCGTTGCTAACCTTGACTCAACTAGACTCAAAAACGAGTCTCTGTCGATGCACGCGGGTCAACTCATTTCCCTCCGACTCGTGGTTTCGAACCTGTCGTTCACGTGGGTCCTTCCGACTCGTGGTGGCGAACCTAGGTCTTGGATCAGGTTTCAGTGTAGGGCTCAGACACACTTGATTTGGTTCAATTGACCTCACGCTCATTAATCATGTCGCATGAGTTAAACTTGGACGCATTTTGCAGTAATCCTTCTGTGGCGGAGCTACAAACTGCCAAAGTGACAAAGAATGATTTAAAGTACATAGCCCGACAGTTTGATCTCTAATATCCGTCTGACATTCGGAAGGAAGAACTCCGAACTCAAATCCTAGTTCACCTTGGAGGTGAAGCCACTAGTGCTGCTTCACAGCACGACGCCAGTTTAATGCTCGAACTCGAAAAGCTGAAAGTAAGGCGAGAAGAACTAGCTTTTCAAAAAGAAAAAGCGGAAAGAGATCTGGCATATGTAAAAGAAAAGGAGGAAAAAGAAAGAGAGAAGAGAGAAAAAGAAAGAATCCACGAGACCCAACTCGCACAATTAAAATCTCGATCAACCACCACAGCTGACCTCAAACAAAAGTTAACTAAATATCTCTCACTACTCCCTCAGTTCTTTGACAAAGACCCCGAAACTTTCTTTGGACAGTTCGAGGACACAGTAGTACATTTTGAACTGCCCCGAGAAGACTGGCCTTGGCTTCTTAAACCCAAACTCAGCCGAAAGGCTTTAACTATTTTGAACGGCCTCGAAAACAACACGGATTACCATTACCACAGAAGGATACCGTCAGTCTTTTCGAAAAATGTTCAAAACTCCGCAACAAACCTACAAACCTATCTAGAGTTTGCCTCAGAGAAACTGAGAGCTCTCAAGCGTTGGCTTAAGTCAGCCGCGATAACCACGTACGACGAATTAGTAAATCTCTTAGCCTTAGAAGAGTTCATGCGTAAGCTCCCTTACTCAGTAATGTTACACATCACCAACAAAGAAGAAAAAGATCCTCTCAAAGCCGCTCAGTTAGCGGACCTTTTCTCCCTGGTGAATCGCAAGGCAACTTCAGACAAGCTGACCGAGACTCCTAGTGGTAAGATAAACTCGGGTAACTCAGGGGTTGGTAAAATGACCGGCAATAGTACTCGACCACCTCTATTTTGTGCTTTTTGTAAACAGCCGGGCACCTCATAAAGAACTGTCCTAATCCCAAGTGCAAGGTAGCTCAAACATATCCTGCCAAGCCAGTTGCTTCCATACAAGCTCTTCCCTCCTTCCCTGTACCTAAAGACTTATTTGAGCCTTTCAGGTCTGTAGGCACCATCAGCATTGATAACAAGGATCACCCAGTTAAGATTGTCAGAGACACCTGTTCAGCTCAGTCCCTAGTGCTGAAGTCAGCAGTCCCTGGTATTGAACAGTGTTACACAGGTGAAAAGGTATATTTAAAAGACTTCCATGACCCCTTCCCCCATTGCATTAGCTAAAGTACATCTTGATAGCCCACTAGTAAGAGGTGGTGATAATAGGAGTTAGTGAAGAACCACCCTTACCCATCCCTAATGCTCAACTACTCCTCGCTAATGACCTAGCTGGCAGTAAGGTGACTCCCCCTTTGGTAATTAGTGACACAATGCTGATGGATAACCCCACTGTACAGTTAGAAGAGCAACAACCAGGCTTATTCCCTGTTTGTGTCACTACTCGTGCACAAGCAAGGAAATCTGATCAGTCTTTCTCACTTCCAAAGAAGAGCCCATCCCCACTTGAACTCAATCAAATATTTTCTGAAAAACTTCTCACTGAGGCTCAACAGGAAGACACTACTTTGACTCAATTTCATGACAAGGTTATCCCTCCAGATCAAATTACTCATTACCCTGCCTTTTACAAACAGGATGGAGTTCTCATGAGAGTGTTCCGGCCCTCTAAGGTCCCAGATAATGCTGCTTGGGCAGAAGCCCACCAGGTGGTTGTGCCTACCATACTCAGACATTCCATACTAGAGATCGCTCATGAAAGTTTTGTTGGTCACTTGGGCATCAAGAAGACATGTGAGAAGATCCTCGCTGACTTTTACTGGCCAGGATTAAGGGAGGATGTGAAGAATTACGTCAGTACTTGTCATCTCGGCCAGATAGCGGGTAAACCTAACGTAACTATCCCACCCTATCCTCTCCAACCTATTGCTGTTCCCTCAGAGCCATTTCATAAAATAATAATTGACATTGTGGGGCCTCTTCCAAAAACCAAGAAAGGTAATGAATATATCCTAACAATTCTTGACCCAACAACTAGGTATCCCGAAGCCTTTCCGATACGTAAAATCAACACCAACACTATTATGTCCAAGCTAAACCACTTCTTTACTACCTTCGGGATTCCTCAAACCATTCAGAGTGACCGAGGAACTAATTTCACTAGCGTTCTCTTCACAGAGGTGTTAAAAGAGCTTGGTATCGCACAAACCTTGTCTTCTGCCTATCACCCGCAGTCACAGGGCGCTCTAGAAAGATTTCATCAGACAATGAAAGGACTTCTACGCAAATTCTGTCACGAGCAGGAGAGCGAATGGGATGACGCACTCCCCTACATGCTTTTTGCCATCAGGGAAGCACCTAACGAGAGTACAGGAGTTTCCCCATTCGAGCTCCTGTTCGGTAGGAAAGTGCGGGGACCGTTAAGGATTATTAAAGACAAATTGTTAGATTCCACTACCCACAAACTTGTCTCTGTAACTAAATACTTGAACAACCTTAAAGCCACACTCACTAAAGTTCGCACCTTTGCTGATAACTTACACAAATCTCAAAACACCATGAAGAAACACTTTGATCAGAAGGCCAGAGTTAGAGTATTTGATAGAGGTGATCAAGTCCTTGCATTCATACCCACACCTAAACACCCATTACAAGTAAAGTATCATGGTCCCTATGAGGTAGTGGAAAAGGAAGGAGATAACAACTACATCATAAACACTCCAGACCGCCGAAAGGCAACACAGTTAATACACGTTAATCTCCTAAAAATGTATAAATGTAGAACCCCTGTGACTGGCGCCCAACCAACCCCTAGAGTAGCTTCCTGTGGTATCATTGAACCCCAGGAGGCTGACTCAGAGTTAAAACCTGCCTCTGTGTGTTCATTGATGTATGATAAATGTATTACCACTGAGATTGACACAAACACCATACATCCCAAGGACACGCAAAACAACACCTACATTATCCAACACTTAGATGATCAGCTCCGTCATCTTTCATCCTCTCGAGCACTGGATATCTCAAGATTGATCTCTCAGTATGACGTGTTCGGTGACCATCCTAAAATCTGTAATGTCCTCCGCCATGATGTGAAGGTGCTCCCAGGGACCTTCCCTATCAAGCAGTCTCCCTACAGAGTCAACCCCCGGAAACGAGAACAGATGCAGAAGGAGGTCCAGTACTTATTAGAGCAGGGCTTGGCTATACCCAGCAGCTCCCCATGGGCATCAACCTGCCTCCTAGTACCCAAGGAGGACGGACAACTGCGATTCTGCACCGATTACCGACGGGTCAACGCCGTCACCATTCCTGACGCCTATCCTCTGCCTCGGGTAGACGACCTGATAGATGAAGTAGGTCAAGCCAAATTTGTTACTAAGCTGGACCTATTAAAAGGGTATTATCAAATAGCCCTTACTGAAAGAGCTCAGATAGTCTCTGCCTTCATCACCCCTTTTGGACTTTTCCAGTATGTAGTAGCCCCATTTGGCATGAGGAATTGCCCCGCTACTTTCCAGAGGGCAATGAACAAGGTAATGCAGGGATTAAAAGGAGTGCTGGTTTACTTAGATGATATTCTTATTTTTTCACATGACTGGGATGACCACCTGTACCAGATCCAGAATGTGCTCAGCCGTCTGCAGGAAGCGAACCTCACCGTGAAGCTGGCGAAGTCTACGTTCGGAGCTGCCACCGTCTCCTACCTAGGACATCAGATTGGACAAGGCTCCGTCCGGCCCAAGACCGCTAACGTCGACGCAGTACTGAAGTACCCAACTCCCACTACTCGACGCGATCTCCGCCGCTTCCTGGGCATGGCGGGGTTCTACCGGCGTTTCTGTCCAAACTTCGCAGACGCAGCTGGGCCACTTACTAGACTAACTAGTGGGAATGTGGCGTACGAATGGACCCCTGCCTGCCAACATGCCTTCAATCAACTTAAGAACTTGCTTGCTCGGGAACCGGTTTTGCGTGCGGCCGACTTCAGTAAACCCTTCATCATACATACTGACGCCAGTGATCACGCTTCGGGTGCCGCCCTCCTGCAAGAATCTGACGGAATCTTTCACCCAGTCGCCTACCACTCCGAGAAGTTCAACATCCATCAGAAGAATTACAGCACTATCGAGAAAGAACTTTTAGCCATTATCTCTGCCATCAAGAAGTTTGAGTACTATCTTCAGTCCAACACCCCGCCACTCCAAATCTACACTGACCACAACCCTTTGACTTTTCTCAACAGGAACCGCTTCACTAACCAACGTCTGCTACGGTGGTCTCTACAGCTCCAGCCTTACCACATTGAAATGCACCATATTAAGGGACTGGACTTCTCTGTTCCCTCATTTTTAATTCAAAATTGGTTGTTGTGTCTATGTGCGCAACGACCTAACTTGCTCTTGTGCCCACGCTCTTGAATCTTCCTAATTTTCCACCATCTAGGCCCAATTACGAAGTCATTCTCAAGCTCAACTTATCTGTCTTGTATACCTCTTCCCTAACTCTTCTGACTATAAAAACTCCCCACGTGATTTCTGGTACCTAGCCAAATACATCTCCAATAACTTTACTTCATCTTTCCCTGATTGGGGTAAAATCTCAAAAACACAATTCCTCCATCTATCAACTCGACACAACCTTCCAGATAACTATCCCCCTCTTCTTCAATGACAATCAACTGTCCCATTCTTTCACGGACACTGAAAAACCCTGGTTTGTCCTTTACTTAAAATTCAAACTGGAAACTTCACTTAAAATTCAAACTGGAAACTTCACATCTCATCACTTGCTGAAAAAGCTTCTCTGAAGTTAAGCGTTTTGAGTCGCCTCCGCCAGTTTTCTCATCCCCCCCCCCCAGCTATTATGTATAGGGGCCTTATACGTCCATGTATGGAGTATGCTTTTACATGTATGGTGGGGAGAAGGGGTCCACTCATACCACGCTTTTAGACAAGGTGGAATCAAAAGATTTTCGTCTTATGAACTCCTTTCCTGTAATTGACTGTCTTCAGTCTCTTTCTCATCGTCGCAGTGTTGTATCACCTGCTATATTTTACCGCTATTTTTACGCCAAATGCTTTTCAGATCTTGTTAAGTGCATGCCTTTGTCGTAGGTTTTAGTGACCAGCTGGTTTCAAGTTAGCAAGTGCACGCGCAGCCCTATTTTCACTATCAGACGTACCGTTCATTTACCATCAGATACGGCAAGGTACAGACCTCCCTGGACTCACTCCTAAGAATACTTATCTAACCTAGCATTACCTAACCTAACATTACTTAACCTAACTTAAATGGCATCTAGCATTACCTAACCTGACCTGCTAGACCTCCGTTAAGGACACTAATCGAACCTAGCATTACCTAACCGAATCTAAATGATGTGTAGCAATACCTAACCTATTATTACCTAACCTAACCTAAATGGCATGCCTACTTCTGCTGCTGTTGAATAGAGTTGACTGAAGTCTGTACGTTGCCGTGAATGGGAGTGAGTGCATCGTAGGACTCTTGAATCCACTACACCTCCTATCCT
This sequence comes from Scylla paramamosain, assembly GCF_035594125.1. NCBI lineage: Eukaryota > Metazoa > Arthropoda > Malacostraca > Decapoda > Portunidae > Scylla > Scylla paramamosain. Next base: position 8,925,688 of record NC_087195.1, read on the forward strand.
CCTTCAGCCTCTATGCAGATGACTTTCTTCTTTCTCTCATCCTTATCCTTTCCACCTCTCTAATGCAAGAGCTAACTAGTATTCTCAATTATTCATCCTTTTCTCTGGTAGACTCTGGAAGTCCAAACATGCTTCATTATATCCTTTCTATGACTTGAACTCCTTCAAGAGGGAGGTTTCAAGACTCTAATCCTCCATTACTTGATTTTTCTATTTGGAATCTCTATTGGAACTGGCATTGATTGGGGCTTTTTTTTTATTGAAAAATTTTGTTGCTCTTGGCCAGTGGCCCTCTTACATAAAAAAAAAGAAGAGAAATCACACGTCCCGCTCATTCATTCTACATTCATACATAGTGCAGTCTTTGATGCTTTACCTGTCCAGCAGTCCCATTAACACTATATTGGGCCCACAGCCAAGAGGTGATCCTGTGCCTCCAGTGTTAGCCGAGAAGGCGACGGAAAGGAACAGCATTTGTTTCAATGAGAGACATTCCATTTTTACCGCTTCGAGCTTTCGCCTTTCCGCTTCTTTTCTAGTTTCTCCCTCTGTTCCGGCGTCCTCCTTCCTTGTCCTTGCAGCGGTGACTTCAAGTACTTCTACTTGCTCGATTTCACTTTCTTCATTCATTTCCTCTCTGTAAGTTTTTACATTGAAAAATTCTACATTCAAGAAAGCCAAAAATATCACAAGGAAGATAGTACTTATTGCAACCTAAATAAAGATTCGGCATTTTCTGTATCAAAAGCAAATTTTTCATTTTCATGCTTACAATTCACGCAGATAAATACAAACAAAATAATGAAATGTAGACCACTTTTTTTCCTGACTTTCGTGAAAAAAAAAAAAAATGTAAAAATTCATTTACAAGTCATCACACGTAAGAGTCCAAGAAAAGCGAGAAAAATTGTCTAACACTAGAGATGTTTCCAGGGAGCACACACACACACACGTGTGTGTGTGTGTGTGTTTTATATATATATATATATATACTCGTGTATATATATATATATATATATATATATATATATATATATATATATATATATATATATATATATATATATATATATATATATATATATATATATATATATATATATATATATATCCATTTCTGCTGTACTAAAGACTCCATCTGTCTACAGATACACTTCTTATACGCCTTCAAGACAGGATACAAAGTGCGAACGCAAAAAAAAAATCTCTCTCTCTCTCTCTCTCTCTCTCTCTCTCTCTCTCTCTCTCTCTCTCTCTCTCTCTCTCTCTCTCTCTCTCTCTCTCTCTCTCTCTCTCTCTCTCTATATATATATATATATATATGTATGACACACACATCTCTCTCTCTCTCTCTCTCTCTCTCTCTCTCTCTCTCTCTCTCTCTCTCTCTCTCTCTCTCTCTCTCTCTCTCTCTCTCTCTCTCTCTCTCTCTCTCTCTCTCTCTCTATATATATATATATATATATATATATATATATATATATATATATATATATATATATATATATATATATATATATATATATATATATATATATATATATATATATATATATATATATATATATATATATATATATATATATATATATATATATATATATATATATATATATATATATATATATATATATATATATATATATATATATATATATATATATATATATATATATATATATATATATATATATATATATATATATATATATATATATATATATATATATATATATATATATATATATATATATATATATATATATATATATATATATATATATATATATATATATATATATATATATATATATATATATATATATATATATATATATATATATATATATATATATATATATATATATATATATATATATATATATATATATATATATATATATATATATATATATATATATATATATATATATATATATATATATATATATATATATATATATATATATATATATATATATATATATATATATATATATATATATATATATATATATATATATATATATATATATATATATATATATATATATATATATATATATTTTATATATATATATATATATATATATATATATATATATATATATATATATATATATATATATATATATATATATATATATATATATATATATATATATATATATATATATATATATATATATATATATATATATATATATATATATATATATATATATATATATATATATATATATATATATATATATATATATATATATATATATATATATATATATATATATATATATATATATATATATATATATATATATATATATATATATATATATATATATATATATATATATATATATATATATATATATATATATATATATATATATATATATATATATATATATATATATATATATATATATATATATATATATATATATATATATATATATATATATATATATATATATATATATATATATATATATATATATATATATATATATATATATATATATATATATATATATATATATATATATATATATATATATATATATATATATATATATATATATATATATATATATATATATATATATATATATATATATATATATATATATATATATATATATATATATATATATATATATATATATATATATATATATATATATATATATATATATATATATATATATATATATATATATATATATATATATATATATATATATATATATATATATATATATATATATATATATATATATATATATATTTATATATATATATATATATATATATATATATATATATATATATATATATATATATATATATATATATATATATATATATATATATATATATTTTATATATATATATATATATATATATATATATATATATATATATATATATATATATATATATATATATATATATATATATATATATATATATATATATATATATATATATATATATATATATATATATATATATATATATATATATATATATATATATATATATATATATATATATATATATATATATATATATATATATATATATATATATATATATATATATATATATATATATATATATATATATATATATATATATATATAAAATATATATATATATATATATATATATAGAGAGAGAGAGAGAGAGAGAGAGAGAGAGAGAGAGAGAGAGAGAGAGAGAGAGAGAGAGAGAGAGAGAGAGAGAGAGAGAGAGAGAGAGAGAGAGAGAGAGAGAGAGAGAGAGAGAGAGAGAGAGAGAGAGAGAGAGAGAGAATTTTTTTTTTTTTTTTACGCGCACTTTGTTTCCTGTCTTGAAGGCGTATAAGATGTGTGTCTGTAGACAGATGGACTTTTTAGAGATTAGAAGTAGTATATATATATATATATATATATATATATATATATATATATATATATATATATATATATATATATATATATATATATATATATATATATATATATATATATATATATATATATAAAGCACACACACAGAAAAGGACGTGCAGGGTGATCCTTGGCCCTGTGTACACCACCTATGATAAAGCCCTGACCACCCTGAGTCTGTCTAAACTATCCGCCAGGCACCGAGAGGCTTTGGAGAAGTTTAGAAGGGGACTAATGCATCATCCACGTCTCAGACACATGCTGCCGCCTGACGCGCCTCGCCCGATTCGTGCCACCAGATACCACAACAAGATAACACCCCTAAAGGCGCCGCGCAAGGACCGGTACAGACTCAGCGCGATTCCCACCATGGTGTGAGCCGTCAATCAGTAGTCCCCTCTAGATTAGACTTACCTTTAGGATTAATGTTAAGTATTTCCCCACCCCCTCTGTACATTTTCAGTTTCTTAACTGCCAGAATAATAAACCGTTTATTGTTATTATTATTATTATTATCATTATTATTATTATTATTATTATTATTATTATTACACGCACACACACACACACACACACACACACACACACACACACACACACACACACACACACACACACACACATATTTGTTACATATCTATATTATATAAATATTTCTGTTGTTTTTAGATATAACAATCTTCCATACATTGACGATTTCACGTTCACTGTACAATCCACTCTTATGCTTCATGGTAAAATACATAAATATACTGTGATATATATATATATATATATATATATATATATATATATATATATATATATATATATATATATATATATATATATATAGAGAGAGAGAGAGAGAGAGAGAGAGAGAGAGAGAGAGAGAGAGAGAGAGAGAGAGAGAGAGAGAGAGAGAGAGAGAGAGAGAGAGAGAGAGAGAGAGAGAGAGAGAGAGAGAGAGAGAGAGAGAGAGAGAGAGAGAGAGAGAGAGAGAGAGAGAGAGAGAGAGAGAGAGAGAGAGAGAGAGAGAGAGAGAGAGAGAGAGAGAGAGAGAGAGAGAGAGAGAGAGAGAGAGAGAGAGAGAGAGAGAGAGAGAGAGAGAGAGAGAGAGAGAATCATCATGAAGTGAATAAGATTAATAAAACTTGATCAACGAAAGACTTTTTTTTTGCGTACTTTAATATTTGAGTCGCAGTATATTTATGTAATTTACCATGAAGCATAAGAGTGGATTGTACAGTGAACGTTAAATCGTCAATGTATGGAAGATTGTTATATCAGAAAACAACAGAAATGTTTTTTTGTCTTAAGAAAGTGTGTGATTTCTTTAAATCTAAATAACTGATCACTTTCATTGAAGCCAAATAAAGTAATTTACCTGTGAAGAAACGATTATTAAGTCCTTCAAGCGGCAGTGAGCAAGATTAAGACAGATAAATTCAGATCACAAGATGAACGAACGTCAATGTTGAACGTGGTCGTAAAATGATAGCAGCGAAATAAGCAAGACTGGTAAGGCAAGAAAGATCATAAGGTCAACACACAACGTAAAAATTATAACAGGGAATTAGTAAGCAAAGCTGATACGGCAGGTAAGACATATCACAAGGTAAAGTCAAGTCAAAGAAAATGTACATTAGTTGACAGAACCCGAAGGGTACTGTAGACAGGATATACGGACACACGTTAGATGCACGTCGGACCAGCAGCATGTTTGGTCTATATACAAGACTCACTTTATGGAATGCATGTCGATGTATGTATCGTCTGTTCCACGTCGGAAATACATGTTTTTGGCAATGTGTCCTGTCTCCTCGCAGTGATTCGTGAATCCTAAGTGGTGACTGTCTTCATTGGCCTCTATCACATCCATCTCTCGTAACTGAAGAAGGTCACACTTAAGGATATTATGGAAACTGCAAAAAATCAACAGGTTTACACGTGACGGCCACCGAATATTGCATTTAATACATATGTCCACCTGTCATCTTCGTCCTTATTGACTCATCACCGACAACCTTACAACTGAGTGCATTTTTCATCTAACTTTACTTAAGAAAAATTACCAAGAACATATTTCTTCTGATTCCCTGGCAGATCCCTGGTAATTGATTATAAAACTCGCTGGTCCATATTTCCCTAGTTATATCCCGACGAGGGAAGAAGTCTAAACCGAAAAAAAATCTTAGTAGGTAAATCGCTAAGTTACAAGTCTTTGACCAGGTCATTACTCTTTTCATCACCGTCTACTTGTCACAACTTACACCTTTAACTCCCACATCTCTTACATTTTATGCTCGTAGTACTTACATCCCTCTTTCCATCCTTGCAAGCTAGTCTGTTCTCTCGTCTTTCCAAAACCTACCCCCATCTGTTATCCTTATTACTTATCCTTACTTCAATCTTATACCCAGTCGCACAATCCTGTTTGTCTATTGCGTGTCTGTTCTTACATATAATTTTCCTTATATTTTAGTTAACACATATTTTGCTATTTATTTTTACTCAGCTTTCATGCTTGTGCCTAATGCCTTTACATTTCCACTTCACATCTTTGCTTTCTCCTGACCTTCTATCCTCCTTATATTTTATTTTTCCAGTTACTTTCATTTTGTTTAATGTTTGTTACTATTTTTTTCCTTATTTCTTATTTATGCATTTATTCTTGCGTCCCTTTTTCTTTGATCACAGTGACTTAATATTTTTCATTTCTCACTTTATCTCTTCATGTATTATTTTCATCTCACCTGCCCGTTATCCCTTTATATACTTTCTATTTCAATGGAGTCACAAGAAATTTCGAGTTTTCCTTGTAGAGCCATTCTACATGCATATTAATATATTCAGCATATTTTTTACACCATTCCTTCTGAGTTGTAACGCAGGTAAAACTGTATTGTATCCATAAAAAAACAAGTTGTTTCCTTATGCATATGAAATATATATAATAAAAAAAAGGGTCGTCCATATTTTTTCTTTAAACCCCCATGTTACAGTGTGACCGCGCGCGCTTTGGAGATAAAAGGGTCCTCAGGTGCACGTATGCGGATCCTAGCCACGGTGCGAGGGTAGGAAAGGCATCCATTCGGAGTGATGGTACCCAAATGCTAAATCAAAATCATTCGTGACGAGGCACCTTCCTAACCTTGTTACACATCAAACCAAGCGGACAAAAAAAAAAAAAGCGATTTTTTTTTCTTTTTAAGGAGATACATATGAAACGTATTAATACAGATAGCATAAACCATAGGCAACATGTTTATGCATTGAAAATATCAGACGTCCAACCCTTCAGGAAGTAAACAGTTCACACAAGGAAGTCACAGAACGCCTGGAGTCTGATCTCACTAACATTTCTGATTGAGGTAAAGCAAATTTAGCATTATTCAGTGCCTCAAAAACTCAGTTCCTCCATATAACAACTCAACACAGTCTTCCAGATAACTATCCCCTCTTCTTCAATGACACTCAACTGTTCCCCTCTTCTACACTGAACAACCACGGTCTGTCCTTTACTTATAATCTGAACTGGAAAATTCGCATCTCATCTCTAGCTAAAACAGTTTCTATGAAGTTATGTATTCTGAATCCTTTCCGCCAGTTTTCTCCCCCCCAATCCAGCTGCTAACTCATCCATCCATGTATGGAGTATGCTCCGTATGTATAGGGAAGGGGGTGTTCGATTCATATCGCTCTTTTAGACAAGATGGAATCATAAGTTTTCGTCTTATCAACTCCTCTCTGAATGTCAACCTCCTCAACTGAATGACTTCAGCCTCTCTCTCATCGCCGTAATGTTGCATCTCTTTCTGTCTTCTACCGCTATTTTCATGCTAACTGCTCTTCTGATCCTGCTAACTGCATGCTTCCCTTCCTCTCGCGGCCTCGCTGCACAAGACTTTTTTGTTTCTCTCACCCCATTCCATCCACCACTCTAGTGCAAGAGTTGACCAGTACTCTCATTTATTCATCCCTTTCTCTGGTAACTCTTGAACTCCCTTCTTGCTTTTGTATTACCTCCTTCCTATGACTTGAGCTCCTGAAGTCTCCAGTACACTTGTTCTTTAATTTTTGACGACCGCTTTTGACTTTTTTGGGGGAACAGCACCTCAGTGAGCATTTTTTTTTATCATAATTTTTCTTGCCCTTGGTTGATGTCCCTCCTATATAAATAAATAAATTATATATATATATATATATATATATATATATATATATATATATATATATATATATATATATATATATATATATATATATATATATATATATATATATATATATATATATATATATATATATATATATATATATATATGAGGGACAGAAGCCAAGGACAACAAAAAATATATGTACATAAAAAAAAGGCCCACTGAGATGCCGGTCCCCGAACACAGTCAAAATCGGTCGTGAAAAGGAGGAAGGAATTCATGTTTTGTGGGGTCTAATGAAGAAGACTGAAGATCAGGAAGCTATACCAGGGGAGTGTAATGGTCCCAGTTTTCAAGAAGAAAGGCGATGTGTAGGACTGTGCAAATTATCGTGGGATAAAGCTCCTGTCCAGCACAATGAAGATCTTGGAGAGGATTATGGATGCGAGACAGCTATGCTAAGACAGATTATAGAAAAATAGAGGGAGAAGCAGAGAGAGATAAGCGCAATATTTATGGATTTGGAGAAAGCATATAAATGATTCCCGAAACAAGAAGCATGGAGATGCTTAAGGAAGAAAATGGTGCCAGAGAAGTATGGAAGTGTACACAAATGTGAAAACGAGGGTACTGTAGCAGGCATGATTGAGAGTTTTGATGTGAAGGTTGGGCTGTATAAAGGCTCAGCTTTTGACCCCTTCCACTTTAATGTAGTGTTTGGTGTGTTGACGGAGGGGGTAAGAAGAGGAGTGCCATGGGACATCTATGTGGATGATGTGGTGTTAGTTGGTAAATCAAAACAAGAAGTGGAAGAGAGGATGGAGGAGTGGCGTATAACACTGGAAAGGCGGGGAATGCAAATAAGTAGAAGACGGAATATATGGTGATGGCACACCAGGATCAAGGTAGGAACAGAGACACGAGGAGCATGACCCTTGATGGTCAGTCTCTGAACAGAGTGAGGGATTTCAGATATCTACGTTCAACGGTTGTAGCAAAAGGAAACGAAGAGGTAGAAGTTACCAGGAGGATACAGGCGGAATAGAAAAAAAAAAAAATCTGGTGTAATATGTCAGATGTCCTCTGTGACAAAAGAATGCCAATGAAGCTAAAAGGGAAAGTTCATAGAACAGTGGTGAGACCAGCTATGATGTATGGTCTAGAGACTGTGACAGTGAATAAAAGTAATGAAAAGAAAATGGAATTGATAAAAATGAGAATGCTTAGGTGGATCAGTAGAGTGACAAGGAAGGATAGAATTAAGAATGACGTCACAAGAGGGACAATTACGCTTAAGTGTGAGTAAGAAGGTGCAGGAGGTGCGGTTGAGATGGTTTGGTCATGTTATGAGGAGAGAAGAAGGGAGCTATGAAAGGCAGATAATTGACATGGAAGTGGGCGGCAGGAGGAAGAGAGGAGTACCCAGGACGAGATGGAAGGACTGAATTGTGCCAGACGGCATGGAGAAGACCTTGGACCTTGAAATGGCGCAGGACAGGGTTAAATGGAGGAGACTTATTCCAAAGAAATTACTCCTAATAGAAACGGGATAATAATGCTGCAGAAAAAAAAAAAAAAAAAAAAAAAAAAAAAAAAATATATATATATATATATATATATATATATATATATATATATATATATATATATATATATATATATATATATATATATATATATATATATATATATATATATATATATATATATATATATATATATATATATATATATATATATATATATATATATATATATATATATATATATATATATATATATATATATATATATATGTATATATATATAGATATATATATATATATATATATATATATATATATATATATATATATATATATATATATATATATATATATATATATATATATATATATATATATATATATATATATATATATATATATATATATATATATATATATATATATATATATATATATATATATATATATATATATATATATATATATATATATATATATATATATATATATATATATATATATATATATATATATATATATATATATATATATATTTATATATACATATATATATATATATATATATATATATATATATATATATATATATATATATATATATATATATATATATATATATATATATATATATATATATATAAACAACAATTTTTCATTGGAAATCGACATCTTGAATGACTTGGTGAAAATGATCGCAATGAGTCAAGCTAAAACAAATACCACGAGTGCTGCAGGGCACTGGCGGACGTGACTACACCGCTCACCCGAGCTCTTGACACGCCCTATAGAGCTTTGAGCATAACTTACCTACAGTAAGGAGAGCAACATTATCGTCCTCCGTGAAGTGCCTGTGACACTCTTGGCAGGCTGCTGCAGGACGCCACGTGTCTTTCCTAACAGCAGCTATCCATCACCTCCTCAGCTCACCATCACTAGGAAATTTATAGCTATCGATTGTATTTGAACAAAGGGGTGGGTAACACGTTAGTGGCAGAGCTGCACACCCTGTGAGAAGTTTGTTTGGGTTTGAACGGCCGCGACCACTCTCGCCATGATAATCGATTCCGGAGTGAGTTGAAACAATCGCTCCATAAAATAACCATATCAATTTACCGCAATGTCCCTGACTATGGTTTATCATATTAAGTAGTGTCATGTGTTTCTTTTATTTTTGGGGCTGTAAATCAAATAGTTTATAGACTTGCAGCGTGTCGTATTTAAAAGTAGTGATGACTACAGTATTCCTACTGATGTTCATAAGACATGAACTTTCAGTATTTCCTCTGGAAATTATGTAAAAATACTTGCAATGTAGGAAAAATTCTTAATATAAATCAGCAAAAAGTATATTGATATATGCTGAATGCATTTATATGCACATGAAATTACAGTAACAAGATTTTTTATTGCGCGATTGTAGGGAGGGGTTCAGATGAGACATCTGGGTTGCTTAGCTCACAAAATTCTCCATTACATTCCTGAACCCCTCTTTTTTTTTTTTTTTATCATCCCATCCCATATTCTTTCTACTCTCTCCATATCTAATTATCACCACTTATTTATGCCGTTCTTTTTTTCACATTGTTCTGCCTGTTTTTTGACACCTATCTTTCTCAACTTCACCTTCGTCAGTTCCTTCACTACAGCATCCACGATAGGCACGATCATAGCAGCGGTGGCGGTATTTGAGATCCACATAGAAAGGAAGCTGGTAACGATCATGAAGCCGAGAGCAAGCAGGCGAGGACTCTGACCTTGAAATAAGAAAATTAGTTGAAGATAAATTGTTGGTGTGTCATGAATGCTGTTCATAAAGTGAAATTGAATGCACAAGAAAGGAAAACTACTTAATTGCACATGAAAATTGTCGACAAGTTTGAATGGTAAGAACGTTAGTCGTAGAAAGTTTAATAATTTATACCTCCTCTGCACAAAGAGATACCAATTTGACTGTCTCAAGGAAGCTTTTTACTCCTGTAGGCACTTAGGAGACTCGTGTGCGATTTTTGTTATTGTCACAGGTCCTCACATTTAGGTTTCCTCTTCAGTAAGGAACCTAGGGTTAGATAAGCCACGATTCTTGAATAAGATGAAGAGAAGTAAAGCGATTTGATCATTTTTTCCTTAGCGGCACAACAAAATGTCATATGACGCCGAATTAAAAGATTCATAAAACTGCTGATAATGTTGAAAAGAAAACTAAAACTAATAAAAATATTGCGTAGGTCAAATTAAAAAGAATAAAAAAAAGGTAAAAACTAATTACTGTAAAATAGGTGGGTTGGGATTTGAATATGATAGTTGGAATTGAGATGGTACTGACCCCATTGGCCCAGAGTACTTCTGACTTGTTCGTTTCGTACTCGACACTGACTCCACTGATCCAGATCCAGTGATCTCTAGCAAGTTACCTGATCAGATTGGCTGAGGGAAGCTCCTCTCTGGGGCTTCTCTGATAACTCCCTCAAAATAACTGTGAAGGAAAGACTGCCTCATTTCACAATCGTCACCTGTTCTCCTCTTTCCTGCTTCCCTCGTACTTCCGAAGCAGAGATGTTCGTACCCGACCCGACCTACGGGTATGGTGTGATATTTATTGGTGGCAGACTAAGTTGGGACTCGACCGCGTGGTCTCTCCGTGGTCTCGACCGTGGTCTCTCCAGCCAACTTAACTCGCATGAGTTGCTGCTGTTCTGAGCTGGGTCATCTAACTGTTCCAGTATTCTGCTGCTCATTTCTAGCATCTCGACTGGTTGACGAGACTGTGGACCAGGCGTGTGCCTAGTCAGGCAACATTCCTGGTTTACATTTCCTCCGCATTACCCGTGACGCCTCGACCTCGCCCTGCTGGAGGCAACACGTGTGCTCGGCCTCCCGAGTTACGTGACAACATCAAGCGGTGGCAGGCGAGCGAGTCGACCTGCGCGTCCATGTTTCCAACCCGTGGCCTACCGCTCCTGGGCGTATCCGACGCCGGGAGAATGTGGATTATTACATCTTGTGATACTTTCTTGTTCTGGGATGTTAAATGTGACGGTTTTCCTCCTCCTTTCATTCTCGATATCCGACGCTGGGGAAGCAGCGAGTTAATACCTGATACCGTGGGGACAGTTTTTTTTTTTTTTTTTTTATGTAGGAAGGACACTGGCCAAGGGCAACAAAAATCTAATAAAAAAAATGCCCACTGAAATGCCAGTCCCATAAAAGGGTCAAAGCAGTGGTCAAAAATTGGTGGATAAGTGTCTTGAAACCTCCCTCTTGAAGGAATTCAAGTCATAGGAAGGTGGAAATACAGAAGCAGGCAGGGAGTTCCAGAATTTTCCAGAGAAAGAGATGAATGATTGAGAATACTGGCTAACTCTTGCGTTAGAGAGGTGGACAGAATAGGGGTGAGAGAAAGAAGAAAGTCTTGTGCAGCGAGGCCGCGGAAGGAGGGGAGGCATGCAGTTAGCAAGATCAGAAGAGCAGTTGGCATGAAAATAGCGGTAGAAGACAGCTAGAGATGCAACATTGCGGCGGTGAGAGAGAGGCTGAAGACAATCAGTTAGAGGAGAGGAGTTGATGAGACGAAAAGCTTTTGATTCCATCCTGTCTAGAAGAGCAGTATGAGTGTAATCCCCCCCAGACATGTGAAGCATACTCCATACATGGACGGATAAGGCCCTTGTACAGAGTTAGCAGCTGGGGGGGTGAGAAAAACTGGCGGAGACGTCTCAGAACACCTAACTTCATAGAAGCTGTTTTAGCTAGAGATGAGATGTGAAGTTTCCAGTTCAGATTATAAGTAAAGGACAGACCGAGGATGTTCAGTGTAGAAGAGGGGGACAGTTGAGTGTCATTGAAGAAGAGGGGATAGTTGTCTGGAAGGATGTGTCGAGTTGATAGATGGAGGAATTGAGTTTTTGAGGCATTTAACAATACCAAGTTTGCTCTGCCCAAATCAGAAATTTTAGAAAGATCAGAAGTCAGGCGTTCTGTGGCTTCCCTGCGTGATATGTTTACCTCCTGAAGGGTTGGACGTCTATGAAAAGACATGGAAAAGTGCAAGGTGGTATCATCAGCGTAGGAGTGGATAGGACAAGAAGTTTGGTTTAGAAGATCATTAATGAATAATAAGAAAAGAGTGGGTGACAGGACAGAATCCTGACGAACACCACTGTTAATAGATTTAGGAGAAGAACAGTGACCGTCTACCACAGCAGCAATAGAACGATCAGAAAGGAAACTTGAGATGAAGTTACAGAGAGAAGGATAGAAACCGTAGGAGGGTACTTTGGAAATCAAAGCTTTGTGCCAGACTCTATCAAAGGCTTTTGATATGTCCAAGGCAACAGCAAAAGTTTCACCAAAATCTCTAAAAGAGGATGACCAAGACTCAGTAAGGAAAGCCAGAAGATCACCAGTAGAGCGGCCTTGACGGAACCCATACTAGCGATCAGATAGAAGGTTGTGAAGTGATAGATGTTTAAGAATCTTCCTGTTGAGGATAGATTCAAAAACTTCAGATAAGCAGGAGATTAAAGCAATAGGACGGTAGTTTGAGGGATTAGAGCGGTCACCCTTTTTAGGAACAGGTTGAATGTAGCCAAACTTCCAGCAAGAAGGAAAGGTAGATGTTGACAGACAGAACTGGAAGAGTTTGACTAGGCAAGGTGCAAGCACGGAGGCACAGTTTCGGAGAACAATAGGAGGGATCCCATCAGGTTCATAAGCCTTCCGAGGGTTTAGGCCAGCGAGGGGATGGAAAACATCATTGCGAAGAATTTTAATAGGTGGCATGAAGTAGTCAGAGGGTGGAGGAGAGGAGCCCAGAATCGTCCAAGGTAGAGTTTTAAGCAAAGGTTTGAGCAAAGAGTTCAGCTTTAGAAATAGATGTGATAGCAGTGGTGCCATCTGGTTGAAGTAGAGGAGGGTAAGAAGAAGAAGCAAAGTTATTGGAAATATTTTTGGCTAGATGCCAGAAATCACGAGGGGAGTTAGATCTTGAAAGGTTTTGACATTTTCTGTTAATGAAGGAGTTTTTGGGTAGTTGGAGAACAGACTTGGCATGGTTCCGGGCAGAAATATAAAGTGCATGAGATTCTGGTGATGGAAGGCTTAAGTACCTTTTGTGGGCCACCTCTCTATCATGTATAGCACGAGAACAAGCTGTGTTAAACCAAGGTTTAGAAGGTTTAGGACGAGAAAAAGAGTGAGGAATGTACGTCTCCATGCCAGACACTATCACCTCTGTTATGCGCTCAGCACACAAAGACGGGTCTCTGACACGGAAGCAGTAGTCATTCCAAGGAAAATCAGCAAAATACCTCCTCAGGTCCCCCCAACTAGCAGAGGCAAAACGCCAGAGGCACCTTCGCTTAGGGGGATCCTGAGGAGGGATTGGAGTGATAGGACAAGATAAAGATATGAGATTGTGATCGGAGGAGCCCAACGGAGAAGAAAGGGTGACAACATAAGCA
>NC_087195.1:8945251-9027751 GCF_035594125.1 Scylla paramamosain
TCCTCAAGAGTCGATTGGGCCTTCGAGATATCACCATCTACACGTAATGGTGATGCTACACGTGCAGGCTGGAGTTCAACCTCTCCTTGCTGCTACTTCTCATTCTGAAACACCATGCAGGTCAGCTATTGCGTCTTGTCTTGACACCCTTATGCTTACCAAATGCTGACATCAATCGAACAAGAAATGTAGTTGACTGCGAGAATGACTATTGTCCAAATGTCTTTGATGTTGAAGAACCTGCCCCCAAAAGTCCGCCACGCCCCTACATCTTATCGTTTAGTGTCTTATTAAAGAGAACGCCAAGGTAACTTTATTTATTTATTTATTTATTTATCTATTTATTTCATTTATTTATTTATTTTTTAATAAAAAGGTCACTGGCCAAGATAACAAGAAAAAGAGGGGAAAAAATACCACTGAGGTCCAAGCCCCAAAGGAGATGACAAGAAAATCATCGAAAACTGAAAGATAAGTATCTTGAAATCTCTCTCTTGAAATAGTTCAAGTCACAGGAAGGAGAAAATACAGAAGCAGGCAGAGTGTTCCAGAGTTTATCAGAGAGATAAGAATTTCTGGTGGTTAACTCTTGCATTAGCGAGGCGGAGAGAATAGTGTTGAGAGAAAAAAGAAAGTGTTGCGCAGCGAGGACGTGGGAAGAAGGGAGGCAAGCAGTTAGCAAGATCGGAAGAGTAGTTGGTGGTAGAAAATAGTAAGAAATGCAACGTTGCGGCAATAAGAAAGTAGCTGATGACAGACAGTTAGAAGAGAGGAGTTAAAATAGCGGTATGAATAGAATCCCCTCATACATGCAAAGCATACTCTATACATGGATGGTTGACGCTGGTGGGGGGTAGGGTGAGAAAATTGGCAGAGACGACTCAAAACACCTAAATTCATATAAGATGTTTTAGCTAGTGATGATATATGAAATTTCCAGTTTAGATTATAAGAAAAGGACATACTGAGGATGTTCAGTGTAGGGACAGTTGAGTGTCAATGGAGAAGAGGGATAGTTGTCTGGAATATTGTGTTGAGTTTATACATGAATTCAATTTTTATGACATTGAACAATACTAATTTTGCTCTACTCCAATGAAAAACTTCCTGAAGGGTTGGACGCCTATGAAAAGACGTGGAAAAATGCAGTGTGGTATCATCAGCGTAGGAGTGGATAGGACAAGAAGTTTCGTTTAGAAGATCATTGATGAATAATAGGAAGAGAGTAGGTGAAAGGACAGAACCCTAAGAAACATCACTGTTAATAGATTTAGAAGAACAGTGACCGTCTACTACAGCATCATTAGAACGGTTACAAAAGAAACTTGAAATGAAATTACAGAGAGAAGGATAGAAACCATAGGAGGGTAGTTTGGAAATCAATGCTTTGTGCTAAACTCTATCAAATGTTTTAATATGTCTAAAGAATCAACAAAAGTTTCACCAAAACCTTTAAGATAGGATAATTAAAACTCAGTAAAGAAACCCAGAAGATTACCAGTAGAGCAGCTTTGACGGAACCCATACTGACGAACAGATGGAATGTTGTGAATTGATATATGTTTAACAATATTCCTGTTGAAGATAGATTAAAACCTTTAGATTGCCAGGAAATTAAAGAAATAGGACTGTAATTTGAGGGATTAGAACGGTCGCCTGTTTTAGGAACAGGCTGAATGTAGGCAAACTTCCAACAAGAAGGAAAGGTACATATTGATAGACGGAGTAGAAAAGTTTATCTAGGCAAGGTTCAAGGACGGAGGGACAGTTTTGGAGAACTATAGGAGGGACACCATCAGTTCCATAAGCCCTCAGAGGCTTTAGCCAACGAGGGCATAGAAAACATGACTATGAAAGATTTTGATGGGTAGCATGTAGAAATCAAAGGGAGGAGGAGAGTGAGGAACATGTCCTGAATCATCCACTGTAGAGTTTTTAGTAAAAGTTTGAGCGAAGAGTTCAGCTTTAGAAATAGATGAAATGGCAGTAGTGACATCAGATTGAAATAACAGAGGGAAAGAAGAAGAAGCAAAGGCATTGGAGATATTTTTGGCTAGGTGTTATAAGTTATGAGGGTAGTTAGACCTTCAAAGATTTTTACATATTCTATTAATGAAAGAGTTTTTGGCTAGTTGGAAAACAGACTTGACATGATTCCGGACAGAAATATAAAGCGCATGAGATTCAGGTGATGGAAGGCTTAAGTACCTTTTGTGTGCCACATCTCTATTATGTATAGCACGAGAACAGGCTGCGTTTAGGTCGAGAAAAAGAGTGAAGAATGTACGCCTACATGCTAGACACTATCATTTCTGTTATTCACTCAATTCACAGATACAGGTCTCTGACACAAAAATAGTTGTCATTCCAAGCAAAATCAGTAAATCCCAACAAGCACGGAGTATCCCCACTACTAGTTGGTGATGCACCAATTACTTTAGTTAGTGAAGGATAGCAAAGTTAAAGGCTAGTTCAACAGGACGGTTAGAGAAGGGAGAGGAAAGCCAAAGCTGGTGGTGAACATTAAAGCCTTCAAGAATGGAAATCACCGCAAAAAGGGAAGAAAGTCAGAATGTGCTCTACTTTGAAAGTTAAGTAGTCAAAGATTTTTTTTATAGTCAGAGGAGCTAGGTGAGAGTTATACACCACAGATTAATTTAGTTTGACGGTGACTATCTAGCTGTAGCTAGATGGCGTAAAACTCGGAAGATTCAAGAGCGTGTGTACGAGAGCAGGTTAAGTCATTGCGCATATAGACGCAACATCCAGCTTTGGATTGAAAATGAGGATAGAGGAAGTAGAAGGGAACAGAAAAGGAGCTACTGTCAGTTGCCTCAAAAACCTGTGCTTCAGTAAGGAAGAGAAGATGAGGTTCAATAGGGAAAAGGTGGTGTTCTACAGATTGAAAATTAGATCTAAGACTGGAAATGTTGTAGAAGTTAATAAAGAAAAAGTTAAGGGGGGTGTCGAGACGCTTCAATGAAAGTGTTAAAACACCAAGTCAAAAAAAATCGTCACCAGCATTTTTCAAGCGTTTCTACTCGTAAACGTGACCTTTGTTTTTTTGCCATAGTGAGACCGATCTACTCGTATTTGAGACAATCGCAATGGCCTGTAACTCCAATAAGTGGCGCTTCTTCATCGAGAGCTCGTGCAGGAGCTGCAAATCAGCTCTGCTTCATAACGGGAACATGTAACTATCTCTTCCCCTCGCTCACTCTATCCATCTCAAAGAAAAATACAATTGTGTTAAGATCTTGCTAGATGCCTTGAAATATGAAGGGTACGCTTGGTAGGCTATCGGAGACTTCAAAATGATACCCTTCTTGATGGGTCTCCAAGGCGGCTTTTCCAAGTTTCCATGTTATCATTGCCTTTGGGACAGCAGAGACATCGTGGCACACGACCATAAGAGGGACTGGCCATTGTGGACCGAGTTTAGTGTTTGGAAGAACAACGTCAATTGGGAGCCATTGCTGGAACCCAGAAAGGTACTGTTTCCTCCGCTGCACTTAAAACTGGGCCTTACGAAACAATTTGTCAGAGCTCTAGATAAGGAGTCTCCAGCTTTCAAGAATCTCCAAGATTTCTTCCTTAAGGTGTCTGCGGCAAAAGCGGATGTCGGTGTAGTCACACAAAAAAAAGGGGGCATGGAGTGCAAGGAGTTCCCCAAGAAGCTCACTAGAATGAAGAAAGCAGCGTGGAACAGCTTTATCGCAGTGGTTTTTGGCTTCTTGGGGAATCACAAAGCCGAAAACTATGTAGAACTTGTTGAGACCTTGGTGAGAAACTACGGCAAGATGGGTTGCAGGATGTCCCTCATAATACATATTCTAGACGTTCATCTTGATAAATTTAAGGTGAATATATGTGCGTACTCCGAAAAGCAAGGCGAGCGCTTCCACTAGGATATGCTGGACTCTGAACGCTGCTACCAAGGGTTGTATAATAAAAACATGATGGGAGACTGACTGTATGTCTTCTGAAACACTTAACAGGCATTCATCTGGTTCGTAACGACATACCTTACACTAATCTCGAATTGAAAACTTCACTACAGGTTGTTGCAGTCAACATTTTCTTAAATCGTCTGTACAGGGTATTTATTTGTTTTATCTTTCATTCGTATTCTTATCGAGAGGGACGACCTTAACCGCCTCATGGGAGAGCTTTCCTCTCATCTTCTACCACGAGATTTTAATTATCGTCACCCTCTGTGATCTGACACCACAATGAACCACAGATGTGTTTCACTTGTTTCTTTTTTTTTTTTTTTTTTTTTAAGAATGAGAAGTTAGGGATATTAAATTTAAGAGATACAAAACATTTTCATAGTCATTTTTTTTACAGTCATTCATAATTCTCTCAGTTCCCTTAATGTTCTCTTAGAAACCTGAAAAAATTTCGGGACTCGTGGGTTTAAACACTCGTTTACTATTTAAAATGCTTCTTTTTTTTTCAGTACTCCTTCCTTATTTCTTGACTATTTTACTTATTTATTCAAAAAAACATTTTACTTGGGAAGGTTAGGACAGTAAAGTGTACTATTTTTTGTTTAATGAATTAAGAAAAAATATTGATCGATAGAAAAAAAAATCGCGACAACAAAAAAAAAAAAATTGTTATCGGTCATTTTTTCCTTCTTCTTTTTTGCATACAGCGAGAGCATGGATGTATTATGAATAGCTGAAATAAATAATGCTCTAAACACTTATATATAGAAACCCTACTGGCGAGCACATGAGCATGACGTGTATAAGGTAGCCTCATATAAGTACATATGTGAGTACATATGAGTACATGTGTGAGTACACGTGTGGGTGATTTAGTGGCGGTGTGGCTCGTTGTTTAATGGCTGGCGCTCTAATGTATGGAGAGCTGACATAAGCTTATCGGTTGAGCTCTGTGGCCCTGGGGTCATGAGGGTTTTGTATTCGTGTGTGTGTGTGTGTGTGTGTGTGTGTGTGTGTGTGTGTGTGTGTGTGTGTGTATGTGTGTGAGGGTTAGCTAATCATGGGATAATTGTTATACGGTACCGTTTAATTGTAATTCTGTGAGTGTGAGTGCATGTATAGTTTCAGTAGCAATTATCCTTACCAGTATTGATAATCTGCATGACTCGTACTTATATCTTGCAAGCTAGAATAGGTGTAGTTATGTGTCACCTGGCAGAGGTGATGACATGGGAGGCAGGGTTTGACGCACTGTGTCACTGAGGGACAGAGAGAGAGTATTGAGGCCGCTACGTGACAAGACGTGTGAGGGAGACAAGGGAAAGCGAGTCCAGTCCCTGCGAGTAGAGTTTGCGTGTGACTGACTGTGACGGTGCGAGTGTCTACCGTCCCTGTATCTGCTTGTGTGTCGTGACTGTATTGCACGGTGACTTCTGTATTGTTGTGTAATATATGGACATAAGAAAAATCGTGTTTTCCTCCTCCTGCTCTGTGTAATTATTCTCACTGAGAGTGACAAGTGAATCAGAGCGGCAGCCGTTCCTAGTCGCCCAAGTAAGGTCTTTCTTCCCGACACACACGCCCTGAACACCGCAACGGTGTGAGGCGCCGCTTGCCTGCTGGAGGGGATATGTTTCAATAATCTATCTCAGAAAATATAATCCCCCCTCCCCTATTTCTTTTTGCTGCGATAAGGATTATTACGCCTTCACGGAGCAAAAAAATACACATTTATAGATTTTTCTCAGTATTTTACATACACCAAAAAGAAAAAGGAAGAATTAAAGAAAATTGAAAGAAAAAAAATGAGGTCGACCTGTGTAAATCCCCCGGAACTCTATGAAAAATAAATCATAGCTGAAGAGGTTAAAATCGTACAGTAACTCGAGAATGAAATCCGAACCAGGGACTATACGGATATTAGTGATCTACCTAGTCCTGTGTCTTCTGACTCTATCGACGCGGCTGAAAACTTCTTAGATTCATATTCAGTACATGATTCGGAATCACTCGACAATACTAGAAGGCAGTGGAGACAAAATTGCCATTGTAAGGTCTCGCTCAGCACGGGGACGGGGTAGGGCCTTCAAAATGATGCAGAGCGCATTTTTTTTTTTGCTTCGGAATCTTGGCCACACTATGAAGTTTTCAAAAAAAAACTGTTGCGAGTTTTTGGGTGTGGGTGCTGAAACAACCTCCCAGAAACAGATCAGTTCCATTGTGGAAAATATTAAGGAGTGGGTTAGAACGGAGGAACCCTGGGACGCTTCCTTTCTTGTGGGGGAATAAATGTTTTCGACTTTGTTCAGAGACCGGCACCTCAGCGAGCCTTTTTTCTTTGTTTTATTTGTATTTTTGTTGCCCTTGGCCGGTGCCCCTCCTAAAAAAAAAAAATATATATATACTCGTATATATATATATATATATATATATATATATATATATATATATATATATATATATATATATATATATATATATATATATATATATATATATATATATATATATATATATATATATATGTTACGGCCATTTTGGAAAATTGGTCGTTTTACAAAATTGCCGGTCATTATGCAAAAAGACCAAATTCGTGGTCACATTGCAAAATGACCTAAATTTCTCAACATTTTGCAAAACGACCAAGATTTTGGTCAGTTTACAAAATAAACAGTATCTAATACTCCGTGTTCTATGAGGAATAACGATGCTGATGAGTCTGTGCTTTGTTCCATCTGCAGTCGGAGTCAGAGTATTCATACTGAACAAATGAAGTCCAACATAGAACAACAGAAACAAGCCCAAAAAATGATCGATAATTCTGTGAAGAGATTTCAACCAGCCAAGGTAGGGGAAACTGTGATGGTTCCTGTTCCATTAGTTGACCGCGGACGTGCAGAGTTTCCTAATGTGAAGGCAGTTGTTTTTCAGGCATTGGACAATGGCACATATAAGCTTGGTACAAAACACGGCCTGCTTAAACAAGTGTACACTCGCAACCAATTTACTCCATGTCTAGAAAAATTCCTTTCTCTTGATGATGTTGTACAGGAGCGGGAAGTAAGTCTGCGGGAAGTAGCAATTGCAGAATCAATGGGACAAGGTCAGGGATTCGCTAAATGCTCTTGCACTAAGTCATGTATGACCAGACGCTGCAAGTGTTTAAAAAACTCTGTATTATGCAACAGCAGATGCAAATGCAGTGCCTCTTGCTCCAACAAGGTCGACACACAATAAAATTAGTTATGTTCACTACGTTTTATCATTCCCTCGCTTTTTTTTTCATCTGCCTGCTTGCTGTATGGACATTTTGTAAACTGACCAACGATAATTTTGTAAACTGACCAAAATCTTGGTCGTTTTGCAAACTGACCAACGATAATTTTGTAAACTGACCAAAATTTTGGTCGTTTTGCAAAATGTTGAGAAATTTAGGTCATTTTGCAATGTGACCACGAATTTGGTCTTTTTGCATAATGACCGGCAATTTTGTAAAACGACCAATTTTCCAAAATGGCCGTAACATATATATATATATATATATATATATATATATATATATATATATATATATATATATATATATATATATATATATATATATATATATATATATATATATATATATATATATATATATATATATATATATATATATATATATATATATATATATATATATATATACATGTGAAGCATACTCAATACATGGACACATGTATATATATATATATATATATATATATATATATATATATATATATATATATATATATATATATATATATATATATATATATATATATATATATATATATATATATATATATACATGTGAAGCATACTCAATACATGGACGGATAAGGCCTTCACTTGCGGAAGTGAGAAAAACTGGCATAGACGTCTCAGAACACCTAACTTCATAGAAGCTGTTTTAGCAAGAGATGAGATGTGAAGTTTCCAGTTCAGATTATAAGTAAAGGACAGACCAAGGATGTTCAGTGTAAAAGAGGGGGACAGTTGAGTGTCATTGAGGAAGAGGGGATAGTTGTCTGGAAGTTTGTGTCGACTTGATAGATGGAGCAATTGAGCTTTTGAGGCATTGAACAATACCAAGTTTGCTCTGCCCCAATCAGAAATTTTAGAAAGATCAGAAGTCAAGCGTTCTGTGGCTTCTTTGCGTGAAATGTTTACCTCCTGAAGGGTTGGACGTCTATGAAAAGCCGTGAAAAAGTGCAGGATGGTATCATCAGCATAGGAGTGGATAGGACAAGAAGTTTGGTTTAGAAGATCATTAATGAATAAAAAGAAGAGAGTGGGTGACAGGACAGAACCCTGAGGAACACCACTGTTAATAGATTTAGGAGAAGAACAATGACCGTCTACTACAGCAGCAATAGAACGGTCAGAAAGGAAACTTGAGATGAAGTTACAGAGAGAAGGATAGAAGCCGTAGGAGTGTAGTCTTAGGAACAGGCTGAATATAGGCAAACTTCCAGCAAGAAGAAAAGGTAGATGTTGACAGACAGAACTGAAAAAGTTTGACTAGGCAAGGTGCAAGCACGAAGGCACAGTTTTGGAGAACAATAGGAGGGACCCCATCACGTCCATAAGCCCTCCGAGGGTTTAGGCCAGCAAGGGCATGGAAAACATAATTGCGAAGAATTTTAATAGGTAGGATGAAGTAGTCAGAGGGTAGAGGAGGAGGAGGAACAAGCCAAGAATCGTCCAAGGTAGAGTTTTTAGCAAAGGTTTGAGCGAAGAGTTCAGCTTTAGAAATAGATGTGATAGCAGTGGTGCCATCTGGTTGAAATAAAGGAGGGAAGGAAGAAGTCACGAGGGGAGTTAGATCTTGAAAGGTTTTGATAGTTTCTGTTAAGGAAGGAGTTTTTGGCTAGTTGGAGAACAGACTTGGCATGGTTCCGGGCAGAAATATAAAGTGCATGAGATTCTGGTGATGGAAGGCTTAAGTATCTTTTACCTCTATCATGTTACCTCTATCATGTATAGCACGAGAATAAGCTGTGTTAAACCAAAGTTTGGAAGATTTAGGTGGAGAAAAAGAGTGAGGAATGTACGTCTCCATGCCAGACAATATCACCTCTGTTATGCGCTCAGCACACAAAGACGGGTCTCTGACACGGAAGCAGTAGTCATTCCAAGGAAAATCAGCAAAATACCTCCACAGGTCCCCCAACTAGCAGAGGGAAAACGCCAGAGGCACCTTCGCTTAGGGGGATCCTGAGGAGGGATTGGAGCAATAGGACAAGATAAAGATGTGAGATTGTGATCGGAGGAGCCCAATGGAGAAGAAAGGGTGACAGCATAAGCAGAAGGATTAGAGGTCAGGAAAAGGTCAAGAATGTTGGACGTATCTCCAAGACTGTCAGGAATACGAGTAGGGTGTTGCACCAATTCCTCTAGGTCATGGAGGATAGCAAAGTTGTAGGCTAGTTCTCCAGGATGGTCAGTGAAGGGAGAGGAAAGACAAAGCTGGTGGTGAACATTGAAGTCTCCAAGAATGGAGATCTCTGCGAAAGGGAAGAGGGTCAGAATGTGCTCCACTTTGGAAGTTAAGTAGTCAAAGAATTTCTTATAGTCAGAGGAGTTAGGTGAGAGGTATACAGCACAGATAAATTTAGTATGAGAGTGACTCTGTAGTCGTAGCCAGATGGTGGAAAACTTGGAAGATTTAAGAGCGTGGACACGAGAGCAGGTTAAGTCATTGCGCACATAAACGCAGCATCCAGCTTTGGATCGAAAATGAGGATAGAGAAAGTAGGAGGGAACAGAAAAGGGGCTACTGTCAGTTGCCTCAGACACCTGAGTTTCAGTGAGGAAAAGAAGATGAGGTTTAGAAGAGGAGAGGTGGTGTTCTACAGATTGAAAATTAGATCTTAGACCGCGAATATTGCAGAAGTTAATGAAGAAAAAGTTGAGGGGGGTGTCAAGACACTTAGGGTCGTTGACAGAAAGGCAATCCGACCTGGAGACATTTATGGTTCCCTCTCCAGATGGGGACTACGAGGCTGGTGTAGGAGTCGCCATGATAATTTTGAAATTTTTGAGTGAAGAGTGTGTGTGTGTGTGTGTGTGTGTTATTAGGTGCTTGTAGTTTTGTGAGGAAGAAGAGAGTTGTCTTTAGAGGGCAGGCTGTGACTGCCCCCTTGTGTTGTGAGACACAAAGGGAAACGTTCAGTGATTTGACAGCTGGGTTTAATGATAAGTTCACAACACCCCCTGAACAGTGCTTTAGACCTCAATGGGAGTAATTATCGTTTCGGTAGGTGTATACTGCCTCCTCCTACGACTGCCTCGTCCTACGAAACACATTTATATTGCAAGTAGTGCCACTGATTCAAATGGCCTGTGTAGTTTGGAATTAATCCGCCTGTAGATCTGCGCGAGGGTATGAAAGGCAGCAATGGAACTACCACTTCAGACAGGTGCACGGATTGCGATTTGTGTCAACTCAACTTTTTCCTGCGCTACAGTGGGAAACTCAGGGATCTGTTTATCTTAATTTTGTGAGTACTTCCAAATCATTTTTGTTATTTGGTGTGCTGGTGTAATATTAAGTTAGAGTAGTATCATAAGGGGGCATCCAAAAGGGGAAGCCCCCCGGCTACTTTAGGTTACGTTAGGTTAGATAATGTTAGCTTTGGTTAGGTTAGGTAATGTAAGATTAAGTTAGGTTACGATCCTTATGGGGGCATCCAGGAAGGGCAAAGCCCCCTGGCTAATTTAGATTAGGTTAGGTAATAGTTATGTTAGGTTAGAATAGGTAATGTAAGGTTAAGTTAGGTTGGAGTCCTTAAGGGGGTCCAGGGAAGGCAGGCCGCCCTGGCTAGTTTAGTTTCGCTTAGGTAATGATTTGGTAAGATTAGGTTAGGTAATGTTAAGTTAGTGTGGGTGGGATGATATTCCCTGTTTGTTGAGAATTCTTCTAGATTTTTCTCCCAAAAATGGGGTTTTCTTTTTAGAATTTTACGATTTCCTAAATTTGGCCTAATTTGGTGTTCGTCACCCTAAAACACCGCTTTCCCAACAAGTCCTCAAGCTTACTCCTCCAAGAGAGGGGCGGGAATAGAATGCAGAATGAGTCCCTATTGGTAAGATTTACCATGGGGTTCTTTGCTGTAATCGAGGAGATATAATCTTCTAAGACGTTCGCTGTGCATTCTTATTATTTATCGAGCCTGCTTCCGTTCCCTTCGGAAGTTGTTGATGCACGAAGGTCCCCACAATGTCGACGAAGACGAAAGAAGGCAGCTCGCTTCGTCCGCACAATAGCAGAACAATCATTGCTCCACCAAGGGACTGGACGTTTGGGAAAACGGCAAGATGTCCTAGGAATGAAATGAAAACCAGCAGATTACATTATACCACTAAAATATGTCGCAGCCTCGTCAGAGCTATTAAAGTTAGCCAGCGAACGATCAGATAAAGTGAGTTCCGTAAAATGCTGCCAATCAGCCTTATCTAGACGCCACCGGCGAGACATTCATTCAGATCCTGCTGATTCTAATAATATAGGAGAGTGGTCGCTGCCAAACAAATCTGGTAAAATCTGGCATTTAAAATATAAAATAGCATTAAGAGAACTGAGAGAATTATGAATGACTGTAAAATTATCAATTTGACTATGAAAATGTGTTGTATCCCTTGAATTTAATATTCCTAACTCCTCATTCTTTATAAAAGAAGCAAGAGAAACACCTCTGTGGTTCATTCTCGTGTCAGCTCACAGAAGGTGGCGATAATTAAAATCTCTTAGTAGAAGATGAGAGGCAAGATCTCGCATGAGGCGGTTAAGGTCACCCCTCTTGATAGGAACACCAATGTAAGATAAATACTGCATTCGTTTACGGACAGTTTAATTAAGAAAATGTTGACTGCATCAGCCTGTCGTGGAGTTTGCATTTTAAGATTAGTGTTAGATATGTCATTGCGAACCAGAATTGCAGTGCCACCGCGGTGGTCTTGCCCTAAAATAAAATCTGAATAAAATGCACACTATTCGGAAGGAGCGGGAGTAACTGAGTCTAGCACCATTGTCTCTTGGAGACATACGCACGTTGGAGATAAATATGACAAGAGAAGATTCAGCTCTTCCTGGCAACCATGGAGACCATAAAAACTTCATTGGAGGAACCTTAACAGTAGTACTTTGAGGGGGTTTTGAAGAAGCCTTAGAAAGGAATTTCTCTTTCTCAGCCTGAACAGGTACTTTACTGGAGTGGCGAGGCTTACCTAGTCCTGTAGCGCTTGTGAAAGCAGAAACCTGAGATTCAATACCTGCTGTAGTGATGGGAACAAGCACACGATCTCTGAAACGCCTGAAGAGAAATTAGCAGGATAATTGCTCAAAACAGACGGATTGGTATCGGTCTTCGAGGATATATTGTCAAAATGTGTGGATGTGGATGAATATTTTTGTCTATAAATCCGGCTCAGGGGAATGTGATACTCCCAAAGGAATCTTTCTGGGGTGTACGTCTTTTAAGTCAAGAGATTCAGCAGATCCTCAGCAACATTTTTGGTGAGATTGAGGAGGTATTCTGGGATATTTCTTTTTTGAAGAATGTGTCTGTGTGATTTCCTCTGTGGAGTGTGATGACTCGAGAGAACATACAGGTGATGGTTCAACAGAAACCATCGGAAGGGTAGGATGAATGTCTGTTAAGCGACCCAGAAGATCGTGTTTTGTTGTGTTTTGTTGTGTTTTGGAAGGTTTTGCTGTTTGAGAATTCGTGAGGGCACGGTCTTCTGCAAAATGAGCTCATGTAGAAGAAATCTGTAATGTCATAGCTGAAGATGAACTCGATAGCTTATCTGTCACATGTGACAATACAGAAAATTTATTGCTGACAGTAGCAACAGAAGCAGCATTCTCAAGACAGTGAAAGGAAGCAATTGTTAATTGAGAAAGTTGAGAAGTTGCTACAACTGGATTAGATGTGGAGTTGCAAGAATTAGAATGAAGGGAGGAGGACCCATCATCCATCTTCTATCTATAAAGAGTTTCCCACTTGGCACTATCAAGACTGATGAACTGAGAATTAGCCAACTGAAGAATGTTATACTCAAGACGGTACGGTACCTCTTGCATTGTCGAAAACGTAACGGTGAGTTTCCTTGCAGTAAAAATAATAAGGTTCAGACTCCCATTTTGGAGTAGGGTATGAATCAAGGTCACAGCAGTGATCGCACCGAGAACGCTCGGTGTAGTTCTTCCTTCCGTGACTAAATTCATAATACCAGTAACATTTCAAAGAACGGTAAGTAAATGTTTTTTTTTTTTTTTTTTCAGGGAGAGAGAAGAAAAAAAAAAGATTAATCTTTACAACCATAAAAGGTGAGGTTGATCATATTGGTATTTGTCCAAATCTATGTCAGCCGTTGAACATTATCAAGACATAAATGAAAGATGTCATAATTGTGCTTAGGGAGTGACGGTCAGTCTTCTGACTGCCTCACTTAAACTTTCGACCTGGTGAGCTGGTGAGATCATTCTAAAGTGGATTTTTAGAAGGCAGGAAATGCATGTTAATTAGTTACGTGTGTAAGGTTTCCTTCAGTTCATGTGAATTAAAATGTGAATTGATTATGGAGAAATATTAACTGAATAAATTTGTTTTGTGAGAAGATGAGCAGTCGCTCCTTTCTCCCAGTTGCATCCCACCTCTTTTGTTATAAAACTACACATAAAAATTCAATACTCCGAAAAGACATCAGTGGCTGTAAAGAAAATAAGGTTAACGCTCCCAAATAACTATTTTTTAATACTCTGACGTGCTACCAAAGTAAATAATTACAAGGTAAGGTAAGGTAAAGTAAATACCGTTATAGAATCTGTCTTGTAGTGCTTATTAAGTAAAGAAAAAATAAAAGAAAAATCTATGTAAATTAACTTCTACTGACCCCGGTACTACAAGGGCAAGGTGGTGCGGGAGCATCATGGTCCATGTTGAATCCTTAGCTCGAATCAATACACATTTACCATGCTTCACAGCTACTCACGGGGAGCACTCCAATCCCACTTTCTAGACGCTTGGCAGCATGAAGAGGAGGCAGCAGACGCTTGCCGAAGCGATAACACTGTAACACGATTTTTGTCCATAGATAACAACTATTATTTTCTATTTACTTATGCATAGAAAACATGAAAAAGCGCAGATATTTATTTCTAACTTTGCTTCTTGTAGCCAGGATAATGATATGAAATTTATGATTACATTAGAAACATTAGAAATGAGTAAATTTCCGCGATTTACGCTTATACTGTAAATTATTTTCACAAATGAGCCCCCAAAGATAGTCTCCCATCATGTTTTCACTATATGACCCTTGATAGCGGCATTCAAAGTTCAGTATATCCTGGTGGAAGCGCTCTCGCTGATGCTCGGAGTACGTCCCCATGTTATCCTTAAATTTATCAAGATGAGCGTCAAGGATATGGATTTTGAGGGACATCCTGCATCCCATCTTGCCATAGTTTCTCACCAATGTCTCAATAAGTTCCACATAGTTTTCAGCTTTGTGATTCTCCAAGAAGCCAAGAACCACTGCGATAAAGCTGTTCCACCTTTGACCTTTGACTCCTTGCACTCCACTTCTCTCTCTATTTGTGGAACAACGAAGACATCGGCATCCACTTTTGCCGCAGATAGTGTAGGCAAGATATCTTGAAGATATGTGAAAGCTGCAGACTTCTTATTTAATACTCTGACGAATTGTTTCATAAGACCCAATTTTAAGTGCAGTGGATGAAACAGTACCTTTCTGGGGTCCAACAATGGCTCCCATTTGACGTTGTTTTTCCAGACACTAAACTCGGTCCGCTGTGGCCAGTTCCTCTTGTGGTTGTGTGCCACGATGTTCCTGCTGTCCCAAAGGCAAAAATAACAAGAAAACTTGGTAAAGCCGACTTGGAGACCCATCAATAAGGGCATCATTCTGAAGTCTCAGATAACCTCCCAAAAGAACTCTTCATATTTCAAGGCATCTAGCAAGATCATGACACTATTGTATTTGTATTTGAGCTGGACAGAGTGAGCGAGAGGAAGAGATGGATACATTTTCCCTTTATGAAGTAGCATTGATTTGAGGCTCCTACATGAGCTATCGATGAAAAAGCGACATTCGTTGGGATTACAGGCGAATCCAATTGCCTCAAACAAACCGGTCACATTATGGCAAAAACAAAAGTCATTTTAACGAGTACAAAAATCTTAAAAAAACTCTGGTGACGGTTTCTTTGACTTAATATTTTCACACTTTCATCTAACAAATCGTCTCGATGTCAGCACTGGACTTTTTGAGACCAAGTCAGCCAGTTGACGTCATTTTGGTTGAGGTAGTAAAGGTTTCTCTCCTCAGTTGCGCCTTTGAAATCTGGATCAATGACTTCATCTTCTCAACTGTTTTTTTTTTTTTTTCCTTTCTAAAAACTGCTGCTCTCTTTTTGTTGGAGTGGGTTCGGAGAGCTCAGAGCAGTGTGGTACAGCATTAGCAAGCAAACATAAGGTTTGCATATATATGATAGCAGGTTAGTTACAAAACATCGCTGTCCAGATCAGAAAAAAAAAAGTTTAAAGAAAATAATTGTCATTTCCTTTGATTTCAAGGTGAAACCATTTAGGAAACGATATTTACTGACCAAAGACAAAAAACAACTTAAAATTTTGTTACATGGTGTATAATTACTCTCAGTGAGATCTTAAGCACTGCATCATGGGGTGCTGTGAAGTTATCATTAAACTCAGCTGTGACCTCACTGAACGTTTCCCTTTGTGTCTCACAGCATAATGGGGCAGTTAAAGCCTGCTCTCTAAAAACGAAACTCTCCTCCTTCACAGAAAACTACATGTACCTAATTTCACACACACACACTTCACTCAAAATTTAAAATCAATATGGCGACTTCTACACCAGCCTCGTAGTCCCTATCTGCCAAGTAGACCACAGATGTACCCAGGTCAGACTGCTCTTTTGGTATCGACCCTAAGTGTCTTGACACCCCATCAACTTTTTCTTCAGTAACGTTTACAACATTCACGGTCTTAGATCTAATTTTCAATCTGTAGAACGCCACCTCTCTTCTACTAAACCTCATCTTTTCCTTACTGAAACACAGGTGTTTGAGGCAACTGACAGTAGCCCCTTTCCTGTTCCCTCCTTTCTCTATCCTCATTTTCAATCCAAAGCTGGATGTTGCATCTATGTGAGCAACTTTTTAGCTTGCTCTCGTGCCCACATGCTTGAATTTTCCGTGTTTTCCACCATCTGGCTACAACTACAGAGTCACTCTCAAACTAAATTTATCTGTGCTTTATACCTCTCACCTAACTCCTCTGACTATAAGAAATTCTTTAACTACTTAACTTCCAAAGTGGAACACATTGTGACTCTCTTCACGATTGCGGAAATCTCCATTCTTCAAGAGTTCAGTGCTCACTAACAGCTTTGGCTTTCCTTTCCCTTCACTGATCATCCTGGTGAACTAGCCTTCAACTTACTATCTTCCATGACCTAGAGGAACTGGTGCAACACCCTACTCATTATCTGGTTTGCAGATACACCCAACACTCTTGACCTTTTCCTAACCTCTAATCCTTTCGCATATACTGTTTCTTTTCTGCTGAGCTTCTCAGATCAGTCTCATATCCGTATCTTGTCCTATCGCTCCAAACCCTTCTCAGGATCCCCCAAAGCGGAGGTGCCTTTGATTTTCCGTGTCAGAGACCCGTCTCCGTGTGCTGAGCACATATCAGAGGTGATAGTGTCTGGCATGGAGGCGCACATTCTTCACTCTTTCTCTAGACGTAAACTTTTCATATATTGGTTAAACATGGCCTGTTCTCGTGCTATACATGATATAGAGGTGGCCCACAAGATCCCACAAAACTTCTTCATTAATAGAAAGAGTGAAAATCTTGCAACCACCTAGCCAAAAACGTCTCCTATAACTTTGCTTCATCATGTTTCCCATGTTTATTTCAACTTGATGGCACCACTGCCATCTCATCTATTTCTAAAGTTGAGCTCTTCGATCAAACCTTGGATGATTCAGGGCTTGTTTCTCCCTCTCTTCCATATTTTGACTACTTCATGATACCCATCAAAATCCCTTATATGATGTTTTCCATGCCCAAGCTGGCCTAAACCATCGGAAAACTTATGGACCTGATGCAGTCCCTCGTATTGTTCCGTATTGCCTCCGTCTTTGCACTTTGCCTAGTTAAACTCTCAACTCACTCAACATCTACTTTTCTTTCTTGCTGGAAGCTTGCCTACATTCAGCCTGTTTCTAAAAAGGGTGACCGTTCTAATACCTCAAATTACCGTCCTATTGCTTTAGTTTTCTATGTAAAGTTTTTTAATCTATCCTCAAGAGGAAGATTCTTCAATATCTATCACTTCACAGCCTTCCATCTGTTCGCTAGTATGGGTTCCCTCAAGGATGTTCTACTGGTGATCTTCTGGATTTCTTTACTGAGTCTTGGTCGTCCTCTTTTAAATATTTTGATGAAACTTTTGCCGGTGCCTTAGACATATTAGAAGCTTTTGATAGAGTCTGCTACAAAGCTTTAATTTTCAAACTACCCTCCTACGACTTCTATCCTTTTCTCTCTAATTTCATCTCAAGTTTCCTTTCTGATCGTTCTGTTTGCTACTGTGATAGACTGTCACTATTCTTTTCCTAAATCTATTAACAGTGGTGTTCAGCAGGATTCTATCCTATCACCTATTCTTTTCCTATTATTTATCAATGATGTTCTAAATCAAACTTCCTGTTTTATCCACTCCAACGCTGATGATACCACCCTGTACTTTAACACGTTATTTCATAGACATCCAACCCTTCGGGAGGTAAACAACCTTCCGGACAACTCTATCCTCTACTTCAATGACAATCAAGTGCCCTTTACTTCTACACTGAACATCCTCGCTCTGTCCTTTACTTGTAACTTAAACTGGAACCCTGAAATGTTATCTCTAGTTAAAAGAGCTTCCATGAAGTTGTCTCCGCCAATATTTCTCACCCCACAGCTGCTAGTTCTATGGAGGGGCCTTGTCCCTCCATATATGGAATACGCTTTATATTTATGGGGTCGGGATGGGGAAGTGCTACTCATACCACTCCACCGACAGGATGGAATCAAAAGCTTTTAATCTTATCAACCACTCTCGTGTAAATGAAGTCGTCCTGTATTGAATGGTCGTGTTTGGGCTGGATGTGTTTCTGAAGGAGAGTTCTGAGCTCCGTCGTAAGCAAACATTCGAATTATGAGGGACCACTTTTTAATGGCCTTCCCTCTTGAAAGATTTCAAATATTAGGAAGGAGGAAATACAGAAGCAGGAAGAGAGTTGTTCCAGAGTTTACCAGAGAAAGGGATTAATGATTGAGAATACTGGTTAACTCTTGCATGAAAGAGGTGGACAGAATAGGGATGAGAGAAAGAAGAAACCTTTTGCAATGAGGCCGCGAGAAGAGGGGAGGTATGCAGTTAGCAAGATCAGAAGAGCAGTTGGTGTTAAAAAAAAGCGGTAGAAAATAGCAAGAAATGCAACATTGCCGTGATGAGAAAGAGGCTGATAACAGTCAGTTAGAGGAAAGAAATTTATAAAACGAAAAGCTTTTGATTCTACCCTGACTAAAATATCGATATGAGTGATAACTCCCATACATGTGAAGCATACTCCATATATGGGTAGATAATGCCCCTGTATAGTCAACAGCTGAGGGGGAGGGGGTGAGAAAAATTGCCGGAGAAGACTCAGAACACCTAACTTCATATAAGCTGTATTAGCTAGAAATGAAATGTGAAGCTTCCAGGGCGTGAAAGACATAATTGCAAAGGATCTTACTGGGTAGTATGAAATATTCGGGGGTGAACGAGAGGAAAGAACAAACCCTGAATTATCCAATGAGGACTTTTTATTAAAGGTTTGAGCGAAGAGTTCAACTTTAGAGATAGATGAGATGGTAGTGGTGCCATCAGGTTGAAATAAAGGATGGAAAGATGAAAAAGCAAAGTTATCGAAGATATCTTTTTGGCGAAGTGCTAGAAGTCACGAGGAGTTATATATGGAAAGCTTTTCTATTCATGAAATTTTATTTATTTATTTATTTTTATTTATTTATTTTATTATTTTTTTCTTGCTAGTTGAGGAACAGATTTGGCATGATTCCGGGTAAATATAAAATGCATGAGATTCAGAGAACTTTCACCTCTCTATCATGTATAGCAGGAGAACAAGCTAAGTTAAACAAAAGTTTTGGAGAATAATAGCTTCCTATTTCCCCCAATTAACAGAGGCAAAACGCCAGAGGCACCTCCACTTTAGAGGATCTTGAGGAGGAATTGGAGCGATAGAACAAGATACATATATCAGGTTGTAATTGGAGGGACCCAGCGAAAAAAAAAGCAAAGTGACAGCATGAGCAGAACGGGGTTAGGAAAGGTAAAAAATGTAACGTATCTCCAATAAAGTTAGGAGTGCAATTAGGGTGTTGCACCAGCTGCTCTAGGTCCTGGAAAAAAGCAAACTTAAAGTCTAGTTCACCATGTTGGTCAGGAAAAGGTGAGGAAAGACGAAGCTGGTGGTAAACATTGAAGTGTTTAAAAATGGAGACCTCCGCGAAGTTGAAGTCAGGATGTGCCGCATTTTGGAAGTTAAATAGTCAAAGATTTAATTTTATATATTTATTTATTTATTCTATTCATTTATTTTTTGTATTTATTTATTTATTTTATTTATTTATTTATTTTTTTTACAGTTAGAGGAGTTAGGGGAGAGGAATAAAGCGCAAATACATTTTGTTTGAAAGATACTGTGCACTTATAGCAATATGGTAGAAAATTCGAAAGATTCAAGAGCGTAGGAACTAGAGGAAATTATGTCCTTGCCGCACAGATGCAACATTCAGCTCTGTATTGAAACTGAGGATAGAAGAAAAAAAAAAACAGGAGAAAATAGAGAAAGGGTTTGTCAATTGCCTCAGACACCCGTGTTTCGGTAAAGAAAAGAAAAATAAGGTTTAGTGGAGGAAAGGTAGTGTTCCACTGATTGAAAACTATATCTAAGCCCCCAAATGCTGCATTAGTTAATGAAGAAAAACTTTAGTTCAGCTTTCGAAATAGATAATGTTGCGGTGTTGTCATTTGGGTGAAATAAAGGAAATATTTATGACTAGATGACAGAAGTTGCAAGGGATGTTAAGATTTTTAGAGTTCTTCACATTCTCTAATGATGAATTAATTCTTTGAAAGATGAATGGCAGATTTAGCATGATTCCGAGCAGAAATGGAAAGATAAAGTACCTTTAGCAAGTCTATTGCTGCTGTGGTAAACGGTCGCTGTTTTTTCTCATAAGTCTGTTAACAGCGGTGTTCATCAGGGTTCTATCCTGTCACTCACTGTTTCTATTATCCGTTAATCATCTTCAAAGCCAAATTTCTTGCTCTATTCATTGCTATGCTGATGGTACCACTCTGCACTTCTCAATGTCTTTTAATTGATGTTCAGCTTTTCAGCAAGCCGGAAAGCTGATTAGAAACTAGGGATGAGTAAACCTAGAATTCTTCAGTACCTCAAAAACTGAAGACAGTCAGTTAGAGGAGAGGAGTTGATGAGACGAAAAGCTTTTGATTCCACCCTATCTAGAAGAGTGGTTTGAGTGGAAATCCCCCTTCCCCCCGCAAACATGTGAAGCACACTCCATATATGGACGGATAAGGCCCTTGTACAGAGTAAGCAGCTGGTGGGGTGAGAAAAACCAGCGGAGACGTCTCAGAACGCCTAACTTTATAGAAACTGTTTTAGCTAGAGATGAGATGTGAAGTTTCCAGTTCAGAGTATAAGTAAAGGACAGACCGAGTTTCAGTGTAGAAGAGGGGGACAGTTGAGTGTTATTGAAGAAGAAGGGATAATTGTCTGGAAGGTTGTGTCAAGTTGATAGATGGAGGAATTGAGTTTTTGAGGCATTGAACAATATCAAGTTTGCTCTGCCCGAATCGAAAATTTTATAAAGATCAGAAGTCAGGCGTTCTGTGGCTTCCCTTCGTGAAATGTTTACTTCCTGAAGGGCTGGACGTCAACGAAAAGACACAAAAAAGTGCAGAGTGGTATCATCAGCGTAAGAGTGTATAGGACAAGAAGTCTGGTTTAGAAGGTCATTGATGTTGAGAGTGGGAGACAGAACAGAACCCTGAGGAATACCAATGCTAATAGATTTAGAAGAAGAACAGTGACCATCTACCACAGCAGTAATAAAACGGTCAGAAAGGAAACTTGAGATGAAGTTACAGAGAGAAGGATAGAAGCTGTAGAAGGGTAGTTTGGAAATCAAAGCTTTGTGCCGGACTCTATCAGTAGCTTTTGATATATCCAAGGCACAGCAAAAGTTTCACAAAAATCTCTAAAAGAGGATGACCAAGATTCAATAAGGAAAGCCCGAAGATCGTCAGTAGAGCGGCGTTGACGGAACCAATACTGGCGATCAGATAGAAAGTTGTGAAGTGATAGATGTTTAAAAATCTTCCTGCTGAGGATAGATTAAAAAAAACTTTAGATAGGCTGGAAATTAAAACAATATGACGGTAGTTTGAGTGATTAGAACAGTCACCCTTTTTTAGGAACAGGCTAAGGTAGATGTTGATAGAGTTGAAAGAGTTTGATTAGGCAAGGTGCAAGCACGGAGGCACAGTTTCGGAGAACAATAGGGGGAACCCCATCACGTCCATAAACTTTACGAGGGTTTAGGCCAGCAAGGGCATAGAAAACATAATTGCAAAGAATTTTAATAGGTAGCATGATGTAGTCAGAGGATGGAGGGGAGGGAGGAACAAGCCCAAAATCGTCCAAGGTAGAGTTTTTAGCAGAGGAATGAGCGAAGAGTTCAGCTTTAGAAATAGATGTGATAGCAGTGGTGCCATTTGGTTGAAATAAAGGCGGGAAAGAAGAAGCAAAGTTATTAGAGATATTTTTTGGCTAGATGCCAGAAGTCACGAGGGGAGTCAGATCTTGAAAGGTTTTGACACTTTCTATTAATGAAGAAGTTATTGACTAGTTGGAGAACATACTTGACATGGTTCCGGGCAGAAATATAAAGTGAATGAGATTCTGGTGATGGAAGGCTTAAGTACCTTTTATGGGCCACCTATCCATCATGTATAACACAAGAACAAGCTGTGTTAAACAAAGGTTTGGAAGGTTTAGGTCGAGAAAAAGAGTGAGGAATGTACGCTTCCATGCCAGACACTATCACCTCTGTTATGCGCTCGGCACACAAAGACGGGTCTCTGACACGGAAGCAGTAGTCATTCCAAGGAAAATCAGCAAAATACCTTCTCAGGTCCCCCCAACTAGTAGAGGCAAAACGTCAGAGGCACCCTCGCTTAGGGGGATCCTGAGGAGGGATTGGAGCGATAGGACAAGATACAGATATGAGACTGTGAACGGAGGAGCCCAACGGAGAAGAAAGGATAACAGCATAAGCAGAAGGATTAGAGGTCAGGAAAAGTTCAAGAATGTTGGGCGTATCTCCAAGACAGTCAGGAATACGGGTATTGCACCAACTGCTCTAGGTCGTGAAGGATAGCAAAGTTGAAAAAGGCTATTTCACCAGGATGGTTAGTGAAGGGAGAAGAAAGCCAAAGCTGGTGGTGAACATTGAAGTCTCCAAGAATGGAGGTCTCTGCAAAAGGGAAGAGAGTCAGAATGTGCTCATCTTTGGAAGTTAAGTAGTCAAAGAATTTCTGATAGTCAGAGGAGTTAGGTGAGAGGTATACAGCACAGATAAATTTAGTTTGAGAGTGACTCTGTAGTCGTAGTCAGATGGTGGAAAACTCGGAAGATTTAAGAGCGTGAGCACGAGAGCAGGTTAAGTCATTGCACACATAAACGCAGCACCCAGCTTTAGATCGAAAATGAGGATAGATAAACTAGGAGGGAACAGAAAAGGGGCTACTGTCAGTTGCCTCAGATACCTGAGTTTCAGTGAGGAAAAGAAGAGGAGAGGCGGTGTTCTATAGACTGAAAATTGAATCTTAGATAGCGAATGTTGCAGAAGTTAATGAAGAAAAAGTTGAGCGGGGTGTCAAGACACTTAGGGTCGTTGTCAGAAGGGCAGTCCGTTTTTATTCAATTCTATTAGTTTTTTTTCTTTTTTTTTTATATACTGGAGAGAGGACAAACATGAATGCAAACTAAGGTGTGAAGACGATGGATTTTTATTTTGGCAGTGGGGTGGATGGGAAAAATATTTGGATGAATTTTAATTCAGAAAAAAGTTTGGAAAAACTAGAATACCTTCCTTCAACAATCTTTTACTTCACATCAGTCACTGGTGCCTGACTCCATAAATACCAGCTTCACACACGAACCACATCTTGCAACATACAGTCGATAATTTTCTTGATTATTATTACACACACACACACACACACACACACACATATCCACGCGCACACATATACATCCACAGGAACGATCGTGCGCTCTCTCTCTCTCTCTCTCTCTCTCTCTCTCTCTCTCTCTCGTATTTAAAATTGAACAGAACGTAAACACTTGACACAGAGAAACTACAGATCGCATTCTTAGTGAGAGAGAGAGAGAGAGAGAGAGAGAGAGAGAGAGAGAGAGAGAGAGAGAGAGAGAGAGAGAGAGAAAGAGAGAGAGAGAGAGAGAGACAGACTCGACAGATGAGAAGAATTAATTTAAATTATAAACAACAACGAAGGAAAACAACTTACATGGAAGACCATGACGAGCGAAAACCAACAAGTCTACAACACACACACACACACACATACACTCACACACAAACACACACAAAAAAAAAAAAAAATAAATAAAATTATATATATATATATATATATATATATATATATATATATATATATATATATATATATATATATATATATATATATATATATATACACACACACACACACACACACACACACACACACACGCAATCAAGCTCTGAAAAAAGAAGACACCCACTCACCTCAACAGTTTGAATAAGACTAATGCTAAATTATACCAGCATTGCCAGACCGTTTTAGCCATGTTATCGTACTATTCATTTTAACATTGTACCTCGGGTACGGATAATATCACCATGCGGATTTTCATTATTATTATTATTATTATTATTATTATTATTATTATTATTATTATTATTGTTGTTGTTGTTGTTGTAGTAGTTGTTGTTGTTGTTGTTATTAATATCGAAGAGATGAGCGTTCAGATTTCCCCATGACTCTAAACTTCTGAGATGAAAAGAATTACTCTACTATAATATGAGTCTTGTTGCATATCGTACACATGTCAAAATTATTGTATCTGTACCATTATAATTGTGCGTCTGGCAACATTGATCCACCTTCCATCTCTTCCCCGTCCTTGAGCTACATGAAGTTTTTCCTACTTTTTTCCTCCTACTGTTTTCACTTTCATTCGTAGCTCCTGCATTGAACTTGGGTCTCTTTGTATCACACATATCACTTTTTCCACTGTTGGTTTCCTCTAGGAGGAAATTATATCATGTTCCCCTATTTTTTTTTTTTTTTTTCCGGTTGGTAATGAAAATGTCTATGAAGAGCAAAGATGTCAAACTCGAACCATTTCCATTCAATGACCAATTATACACTTGGTCATGGGCCACGAGAGACATCATTGATTTTGTAACGCTGCCAAAGATAGAAGATCAAGAATGGGAACAACGGCGAAACAACAACAACAACAACAACAACAACAACAACAATATCAACAACAAAACAACAACAAACGCAAAAGGAAGGGGAAAAATCCACATGTGACAACACAATACATATCACCGAACCACAGCGCACATCACACCCAGCCACACCACAAGCTACTTGGTACCATACATTACATTCAGCCACACCACACAAAGCTGCGTCACACAAGTTGCTCTTGACAATAGAGTAGGTAGAATACACCTCACCCCAGTAGTTTAGTCAACAGAATATTCAGAAGTAAAGTGTTTTTTGTTTATCCAAACCCGTGTGAGGTGCAGCGAGCAGTGGACGTATATATATATATATATATATATATATATATATATATATATATATATATATATATATATATATATATATATATATATATATATATATATATATATATATTTCACCACCCCAGCCCTCCCTTGTACCCCCTCCCCGTAAGAGCAGAGTGGGAGAGTGTTCCATAGCGTTTTCCACTCTTTGAGTCATAGTCCAGCTATCACACGAGGTAGGCGTATGGTTAGAAGGCAGATGCACGGGAGAAAGCCAGGCGAAGACGGATGGATCCCAAGGGATTTTATCAGGTATACATGACGAAGAATAAGGATACTATAGGTCCATTAAAGGCAGCAGATGGGGAGCTGGTTAGTTCTGGGTAGATTAGTAAAATTCTGAATGAGTATTTTTTAACTGTCTTCACCCAGGAAAACATTCAGGATATACCAAATAGTGAGCAGATGTTAGAGCAGATGAGAATGAGAAGCTGACCGACATTTCCATAACTAAGGAGATAGTGGAACAGGAGATAGATAGGCAAAAAATGTTCAAGACACCAGGACCAGATGAAATATATCCCAGAGTACTTAAGGAATGCAAAGAAGTTGTTATTGAGCCGTTCGTTTCTGTCATTAAGAAATTACTTGAGTCAGGTGAGGTACCAGTAACGTGGAGACAGGCTAATGTAGTACCCATCTTTAAGAAAGGAGATAAAACTTTAGTGTCTTACTATAGACCTGTCAGCTTAACTTCAGTTGTAGGTAAAATATTGTAGTCAATAATAGCAAGGAACATTAGGAGACATTTAGACAAACATAACTTGATAAATCAGTCACAGCATGGCTTCACGAAGGGGAAGTCTTGCCTGACAAACTTGTTAAGTTTTCACAGTTAAGTGTACGAGGCAGTAGATAATGATGATAGTTATGATATCTTATATCTGGACTTTAGTAAAACATTTGACAAGGTACCCCATCAAAGGCTCCTGAGAAAGGTTAGGGCACACGGGATAGATGTGAAAGTGTTAGGCTGGATAGGGTCATGGTTTAGCGGCAGGCGACAAAGAGTTGTAATAAACGGATCGAAATCCGAGTGGGGTCATTTATTAGTCGGGTGCTACAAGAATCAGTATTAGGGACATTGTTATTTCTAATATATATCAATGACTTGGATAGCGGAATTAGTAGTGATGTTAGTAAATTTGCGATGATACAAAGATAGGTAGATTAATTAGGTCAGAATCGGATGCCATCGCCTTGCAGGCAGATTTAGATAGGATGAATGAATGGACGGACAGATGACAAATGCAATTTAATATCAGCAAATGCAAAGTACTTAGCGTAGGTAGAGGAAACCCACACAGTAGGTACACATTAAACAACGAAACTCTGGTAGGTACAGGGTACCTACAGAGGAGAATAACTAAAAGGATACAGGGCATGAGGAGTATTCCTTATGAGGCGAGATTGAAGCTGTTAAATTTACATTCTTTAGAGAGACGTAGGTTAAGAGGAGACCTGAAAGAAGTCTTTAAGTAGTATAAGGGTTATATATAACAAGGGGGATGTAAGCAAAATTATTAGGATCAGCAACCAGGATAGAACAAGAAATAACGGGTTCAAGCTCGAGAAATTTAGGTTTAGGAAGGAGATAGGAAGAAATTGGTTCTCAAATAGAGAGATAAATGAGTGGAACGGACTAAGTAGTCATGTTGTTAGTGCTAGGACATTAGGGAGGTTTAAGAGAAGATTAGACGGGTTTATGGATGGGGACAATAGATGGAAACAGGTAGGTATTGTTACACGAGGGGTACGGGTGCGGGTGGCAGCACTGTTGGAGGTGGCAGCACTGGGAGAGGCGGGGGAGGCAGAGAGAGAGAGAGACCGGAGACGCGTGGTCCGAGAGGAAGCCAGCGTGTGCCTGCCTGCTTTGGAAGTGTTTCCCTGCCTGTTGAGTGCCCTGTTGAGTGCCTGCCGTGCCCTGGGAACCTTGTGGTGCCCCTGTGAACTTGTAAGGCAGTGTACTTGCGGAGGATTTGTCAATAAACCTAGAAAATAGTGCCCGTGTTTCCCTTGTGCCCAGGCCTCGTGTGTGTGCCTTGTCCCGGCGTTCAGAGTGCGACTTATTTGAGGCCCTGCTGTTCTAGTTTTTCGACCCGTGCCCGTGTGGATAACACGCCCGCCTGGAGTGAGGGGTGGGCGCAAAAGTATATTTCATACAGGGACTGCCACGTGCAAGCCTGGTCGCTTCTTGCAGCTTTCCTTAATTCTTATGTTCTTATGTTCTTATGAAAGGATTACTGCTATCAGGTCAATTGCTTTAAGGGGATAGTGAGTAATTCCGAGCCGTACACCCCGGCTTATTTAAGTAGCATAGGAGTCTCCATAATAGTCTGCAAGGAAGTATAATTAATTATAACGTATTCCATATCCAGGATGCGTGTGTACGCGGGCCGAGTTCTTTTACAGTGACAGGTGAATTTCCCTCCTGTTTTGTGTGTCTTTATTCTTATTGTTGTTACCGCAGAGGATTCTGGTGAACTGCCTTGCGGTTATTTATCTCTCTCCCTTTTAAGGGTGAGGGATATTGTATAACCAGGGGAGAAGAGTGTTATAATATCTCGCCGGAAGTGGGTGATCCGTTACGAGGGCGGTTTTCCCCCGAATTATTATACCTCGCCCGTAATTGTTGTTGTCTCGTAATTTTCTCTCCCTAGACGTGTTGTCGATCCTTTCACAGCTGAGAGAGTTAATTGTTGTTGCATTTCCCTTGGCTGTGGGTGGCTAAAACAGACTGATGACCTTATTTGTGTAGCATGGTGTTATGACAGTTGGCGAGAAGGATGCGTGAGTCAAAAGTGGACCTCGTGATCCATATTAAGCCTTGAACCCAATCTCATAGGAGGTGACTTTGGAGGGAACTAGTTCATTTGAGGAAGCTGAGGGAAGGGCAGAATTTTCTTGTGGTAGCTAGTGTATATATATATATATATATATATATATATATATATATATATATATATATATATATATATATATATATATATATATATATATGATCTCTTGCCTAGGGCTTCTCTCCATTATGTTATGGCAGGTATTGTTTTTCCTAGTGTGGGGATGATCTGTGATGTTGCCAGCCCAATTCATCCTTCCGAGGCAAGTTATGATGGTGTTGTTGATGCGAG
The DNA here is from genome assembly GCF_035594125.1 of Scylla paramamosain. Lineage (NCBI taxonomy): Eukaryota > Metazoa > Arthropoda > Malacostraca > Decapoda > Portunidae > Scylla > Scylla paramamosain. Next base: position 8,973,437 of record NC_087195.1, read on the forward strand.
CGTTACGGCGCGGTGTCGGGAGGCAGCTCTGAGCAAGGTCGCTGGTGGGGACATGCTTTCCACTCGGGAAGCACCCTCAGTGTTGATGGGGGCTTCTTTTGGCCGAGTTGCTGTTGACCGTCAGGTGCTGGGCCCGAGACGTGTAGTGTTTATTGATGGCTGTCGGATTCCTCGAAGCGACAAGGTATCGGGTCTGATGATAAGTGATGATAAGCATAGGGAGCAATTGCTGGGGCCAGTGGGGCTGGGCCAGAGGCACGTTGACTGGGCTCATGTTGGAGCCGGGCTTTGTTGACGGCCATGTTTGTTTGGCTCCGTGTGCGGGGATGGGTGTGCTGTGTCCTGGAAAGGAGCAACCATTAGCTTTCTGTGGCGATACCTGTGTCATCAAGGGGCCGGCGGGAGGATTGACAAGTGATAGTAGTATTGCGCCTGACAGTGGAAAGCAAGCTTGGTTGTGTCAGCCGGAAAGAAGTATTATTTTGTTTTGTTAAGAGCGGCCAGATGGCGCTTCTTAGTTTTGCCAAGAAAGTCGCATTTTTGTTTTATCAGTTTTATGTCTGGCACAGAGGCCCCACGCAGCCAGGACCGGGCAAGCTGGAGTGATGCTGTGGGCAGTGAAGGCCTGGAGGTGAGGCTGATGTGTTCTCCAGTGAGAAGAAATGAGGGGGCCAGGGAGTTAAACTCTCTTGGCGGCTCAAAGGAGAGTTCTTTTTGGCCGGGAAGAGTAATGCCTGGCAGTGCTGTGACAATGCATCAGAAGACCACCGTCTCTGTTGGGCTCATCGTGTGTTGCAAAGAAGCAGGGGTGTCATTGTTGCATGCTGACTCTGATTCTTGCACGGTGTGGAGAAGATACAGAAGGATTTGGCTATGTAGTGAAGAAATGAGGAGAGGTGGGAGTATATGGAGAAGTAGAGACGGTAGCGAATAGAGAAGACGACAGAGGAGGAGGAAAAGTAACCAGAGTCACGGGAGAAGTTGGCACACCTATGGTTGCTGGAAGAAAGCTAAATATGATACCCTAGAGGAGAAAACTTGCTCACCAGTGTAGCAGAGAAGACCATAATTCATGGCGGAGAACCAGCGGCAGGCCACGGAGAAAGAGGAGAAAGAAACAGCCTCTTGAGTTGTATGAGTATGTAGGGCCAAACTGTAGCCCTGTTGTTTCTAGTTCTTATGCTCATTGTTTGTTTTAGTCTTGTAGCAGTCATCATTTTGTGATCTGTACACTCCCCTGTTTTGAATTTGATGTAATTTGCCCCGAGTAGTTAAGTACTGTGTTTGAAGTTGTATTTTCCTTAAATTATCGTAAGTTTCTATTTGTTCCGAATTTTATTTATTTTTTTATCTATTTACTTTTTTTTTTTTTTATTAGGGGGCATGTTGCGCGCAGCTATATACCGTGCTGTAGAAAGAATAAAGGAAGGATAGAGGAGAAGTAAAAATGGATAAAGGAAGGAGAGAGAGAGAGAGAGAGAGAGAGAGAGAGAGAGAGAGAGAGATATGAAGAAAGACAGGCTGGGGACGAGAATTTGACACGTCTCAGACGTGTAGCACTTAATAACTTTCACCTGCCCAGAGTCACTCGCATTCTCCATGTAATTTTCGTTATTTCCCATTGTTCCTTCAATTTGAGTCTCACCCAGCACTGAGTAGAAGAGTTTACCTTGACGATAAAGTAATCAGTATTCCTCCAGCCCCCATAATCGAGACACTAGAATTTTTAGAAGTAAAGCGTTTCATTCATGTAAACCCGCGCTGAGTGAGGCGCGGTGGCAAGCAAACGGGCGGGTTTAAATATGTCGCCACCCAGAGCGTTATATAGCCTCGCATTCTCAGTCAGTCAGTCCAGCTGCCACACTAAATAGACGTAAGAAGGTACCGTTGTTTGGAGGAGACTGGCCTTTTTCTACAGATAGACGGATCAGTTGCTTTAAGGGGATAACTGATTAATTACCGGCTGTACGCCCCATCCTATCTAATTAGTTTCAGGAGTCTTCACCTCAATCTGCTTGTGAGTACAATTACTTGTAACACTCTTATATTGGAGGACGTGACTCCTCGGCGGTGCTGAAGCAAGCCGAGTACTTTTGTTAGTGATAGTGAGAGGTGAATTACCCTCCTGTATGTTTTCGTGGGCAATTTGTTGGTGTACTGTGTCTTGTTAAATGCTACTACGTTGCAAAGCTCCTTCTGGGTTACCACGCAGAGGATTCTTTTGAACTACCTTGTGGTAATTTATCTCTTCATTTTAAGGGAGAGGGACATATTGCCGGGCAGGAAGAGTGTTATAATACCTCGCCGGAACTGGGCAATCCGTTGCCGGAAGTGGGCGACCCATTATGAGGGCGATTTTCCACTGTGGTATTATATTTCAAACATATATGTGTTTGTTTTTCGTTGTGTTGTCTCCCTAGAGACGAATTCGCCTTCAATCACTATCACCTCTGCGCTTTCGCCATGTTTAGTGTTTACAAGCGAATTCGTCCCTTGTCGAGTGTGGTCCATTGGTAACCAAAAGAAGACTTTATTAAGGCAACGAGGATGACATAGAATATAAGAACAATAGCATCAGACACGAAAATAATGTATCTGTGTATTCAAATAGTACCAAGCAACTATGAGCCGAATATATCATATACCGAATTCATCCTCAGTGCAGTGAGGAGATTCTCACTCCGTGACGGCAGAGCGCAAATGAGTCATCGAATCGTACATCTGGCATGCTGTTCACACATGCGCTGATCCCGAGTTTCAGATAGACCTCGACTGAACCTACACCGTCGGAGGTCTATCCAGAACTCTTTCAGAACTTTTCAGCTTCTTCAAGCAGGTCCATGGGAAACATCTGACATCCTTCTTTCAAAATATGTACATCACCAGCAAACCTGGTGTCTGAATGATGTTTCTTACAGCACCTAGCAACTTCCCCTCAAAATATGTGTGGTGACCCCACACCACAGTATATTTTGTATAAAAAAAAAAAGAGAGAGAAAAAAAAGACAAAATAAGGAAGAAAAAAGAAGAGAAGGTAGAATAAGTAAGAAAAAAGAAGAAATGGAAAAGATGAATGAAGTAAGGAGAATAACAAGCTGTCATGCTACCCAGGAAATGGAAGGCAATTAGCGCTTGATATTGAGAGAACCAAGAAAACACAAACATGGATACAGGACCCATGCAGTCAACAACAGGAACACGGCCATGAAACCTGGGAAGGCAGCCTGGTCAAAGAGGGATTAATGGTAATGATAGTAGGAACAAGGCGCGAAAAGGATTTGAAAGGGAAAGTAGGTGAGGAGGCGTGAGGCACCGGAAGAAGGTCAAACTATAGGAAAATACCCACTCCCACTTACACTCCGCCTTCAAACTGCCCCTACCCTCTGACTTGCTTCTGTATCAAGCACCACGTCTGTGGGCGAATCACATGCATACAGTAAATGAGCAATGTGAATGGTAAATTAAGTAAAATGTAATGGTAAGTTTCTGAGGGAAATGGGCACTCCCAAACGATTGTATATTATAACGTGTAACAGTGGAATAATTTAGTAAGGGAGACTATCAGACACAGAGGTAGAGAGGGTCTGGCCAGAGAGAGGTCGAGATGGACGGAATAACTTAAAAGTAAGTGGAATTTGAAAGCGTAATGCAGTTAAAGTCAAAGTCAATTATGATTGTTTTTCACCATGTTAAGTACCAAAAAAACGCCATACAAAATGTATACAGAATAGTTTATATGAAGAAACAGAATAACCCTACGAAAAAAAAAAAAAGTGTATTATAAGTGTTTTTTTTTTTTTTTTTTTTTGAGTTCCTTAGGTACCAAAAGTGCATGTAATCCGCTTTATATGGTGAAAGAAGACAACATTGTCAAATAAGTTTTTTTTTTTTTTTATGAGCCTCAGGTAAGGAAATGACATTACCAGAAACGTGTCATTTGGGTGTATTTGAGAGTATTAGGTACCAAAACAATAAAAAAAACAAAACATGGAAAATGCTCTATATGAGAAAACAAAACTTTATCAAAAACGTGTTTTTTTTTAGTGTTTTCAGCTTCTTACGTAAGAAAAAGCTAAAACGCATGTAAAACATCCTTTATGGAGTAACAAAACAACATTACCAAATACGTGTACTTTGAGTGTTTTTGAGCTCGTTAAGTGCCAAAACTTTTATGAGAGTTTTCCACCTTGTTACCTAACAAAACGTCAAAATGCATACAAAGCAGCCTATATGAAGAAACAGGACAACATTACTATAAGTGTATATAAGAAGTGATTTTCAGATTGTTAGGTACCAAAACTGCAAAATGCATGCCAAAAACCCCAAAACGGGAAAAAAAATAAATAAATAAAAATATTATAAAAAAAACTTGTCTTTTGTGTATTTTTAGCTTAATACGTACCAAAACGGTAAAAAATTATGCACAACAACCAATACGGAAGAACAGAGCAACATTAACAGAAACGTACAAGAACGCTAAAACGTGTGAATAACTCTCTATATGGAGAAACAGAAATACACTATCAAAAAAACGTGCATTCTTCGTGTTTTTTTTTTTTTTTTAACCATTTGAGGTAACAAAACTTCAAAATACATGCAAAATAGCCTATACAGGGCAACGAAACGATATTACCAAAACTGAGGATTTTTAGTGTTTTTTTTTTTTAGCTTGTTAGCTATCAAAACTCCAAAATATACGCAAAACTGAGTTTCTGAGTGTGTTTGAGCTTCTTACATATCAAAACGCTAAAATGCATGCAAAATACCCTATATGGAAAAACAATACAACATTATCAAAAACGTGTCTCTTCACTGTTCTTTAACTTCTTATGTACCAAAACGCTAAAACGCGTGAATAATTTCCTATATGGAGAAAGAAAACAACTCCACCAAAAACATGTATTCTGTTTTTCACCATTTTCGGTACCAAAACGCCAAAATGAATGCAAAGCGGCGTACATAAGAAAACGAAAAGATACTACCAAAAAAAAAAAAGTGTTTTTGAGTGTTTTTAACCTTGCATACAAAGCGCCCCATATGGGGAAACGAAGCGATATTACTAGAAACGTATCTTTTGGGCAGAGAAACACTAAAACGCATAAAAAGAACTATAAATGGAGAAATAGTATCACATTACCAAAAACGTTTCTTGTGAGTGTTTTTATGCTTATTAGGTACCAACACACATAAAACGCTTGCAAAACACCATACATAGAGAAACAGAACAATATCACGAAAAATTAGCATTTTGAGTGTTTTTAAGCTTTTTAGGTACAATAATGCCAAAATTCATGAAAAGTAATCAAAATGGGGAAACGAAATGGTATTAACATACGCGTGTATATGAATGTTTCTGAGCTTCTTAGGTACCAAAATGCGTGAATAGCACTCTTTATTGAGGAACAGAAAAAAAACATTACCAAAAATGTTATTATGAATGGTTTCATCTTGTTAGGTAATAAAAACGTCAAAATGAATATAAAACACCGTATATGAAGAAACAAAAAAAAAAAAAAAAAAAAAAAAAGCAAAAATTTGTATTATGAGTGATTTTGAGTTTGTTTGGTACTAAAATTTCAAAGTGCAAGCAAAGCACCCAAAATAGGAATAGAAAACATTACCAAAGACGTGTCTATTGGGTGTTTTTCAGCTTTTAACCTACCAAAACGCTAAAACGCATGCATAACACCCGTTATGAAGAAACTGAGCAAAATTACCAGAAACGTGTATTTTGAGTGCTTATGAGCTATTCAAGTACCAAAACACTAAACCGCACTCGAAGCACCCTGTATACAGTAACGATAACGATATCCAATGACGATAGTAGACACTGCTCCCCTATCCTTCCTGATTGAAATACTTTTTAAATTAAATAAATTTTTCTATAAATAAGTGAGGAGATGCGAGTTGAACAATGGGAATCTAACATGGGATTAGCGATTTAACCCCCCGCCCCCTATTTATAATAATGGAAGGTTTAGGTCGCGGAAAAGAGTGAGGAATGTACGCCTCCATGCTGGACACTATCATCTCTGTTTTGCGCTCGGCACACAGAGACAGGTCTCTGACACGGAAGTAGTAGCTATTCCAGAGAAAATCTGCAAAATATGTCCTCAGGTCCCTGCAATTATGCAAAGACAAAACGCCAGAGGCACATCCACTTAAGGGAATCCTGAGGAGGGATTGGAGCGATAGGACAAGATACAGATATGAGGGTGACCGGACAACTGAGCCGGTGACAATTGAATCAGTGACCACTGAACCAGTGACAATTCAACCAGTGGGCAAATGAACCAGTGAACAACTGAACCAGTGGACAATTTAACTTTAATTCCTTTTATATGGTATGTATGCAAACAGAAGGGGACAAGTTGACTAAGGAGCCCAGCGTTCATACTCATCCTGGCGATCCACTAACTGTCCAAGTACAGTAGGTGGTGAGTACACTGTACTCGTTTACCGAAGGCTCGTCGGGCAGTGTGATAAACTGTGCAGCAAATGCTGTAACTTCTACCTGTGACGTCATGCAACGGCTGCAGAATCATCAGGAACCATCAGTAAAAAGAAAACGTCAGCACACCTACAGTGTACGTGAAATCCTCCACTCCAGAAACTTAGATATTCCTCCGGAATATCAAGAAATAATTGTGCACGATTCTGGAGTGGATGATGTTGACTACATAACATGCATGGATGATGTTAACATTGTCAGTAATCTAAGTTGCAACAGTACGATATGAGATTGTGATTGGAGGAACTTAAAGGAGAAGATAGGGTAGCAGAATAAGCAGAAGGATTAGAGATAAGGAAAATGTCAAGAATGTCGGGCGTATCTCCAGGACGGTCGGGAATGCGAGTAGGGTGTTGCACCAATTACTCTAGGTCGTGGAGGGTAGCAAAGTTAAAGGCTAGTTCACCAGAATGGTCAGTGAAGGGAGAGGAAAGTCAAAGCTGGTGGTGAACATTAAAGCTTCCAAGAATGGAGATGTCCGCAAAAGGGAAGAGAGTCAGAATGTGCTCCACTTTGGAAGTTAAGTAGTCAAAGAAGTTCTTATAGTTAGAAGAATTAGGTAAGTGAGAGGTATACGGCACAGATAAACTCATTTTAAGAGTGACTGGGTAGTCTTAGCCAGAGGGTGGAAAACTAAAAAGTTTCAAGAGTGTGGGCAAGAGGACAGGTTAAGTCATTGCGCACAGAGACACAAAATCCATCTTTGGATTGAAAATGAGGATAGAGAAAGTAAGAGTGTACAAAAACAGCCGTCTTTCATTTCCTTCGGAAGATGGAGGAGAGGAGAGGTGGAGGAGTGGAGGAGTGGAGGAGAGGTGGTTTTCTACAGATTGAAAATTAAATCTAAGACCGCGAATGTTAATGCAGAAGTTAATGAAGAAAAAGTCAAGGGGGTGTGTCAAGAAACTTAGTGTTAATACCAAAGGAGCAGTCCAACCTAAGGACATTTGTAGTCCCCTCCTCAGACTGATACTTGGAGGCTGGTGTAGGAAGCACCATGATAATTTTGAATTTTGAGTGAAGGGTGTGTGTGTAATTAGGTGCTTGTAGTTTTGTGTCAAGGAAAAGAATTGTATTCAGAGGGCAGGCTGTGGCGGCCCAGTTGTGTTGTAAGACAGAAAGGGAAACGTTCAGTGAGGCCACAGCTAGGTTTAATGATAGGTTCACAGCACCCTCTGGTCCAGTGCTTTAGGACGCACTGTGAGTAATTATCGTTTCGAAAGGTGTCTACTGTCTCCTCAAGAAACGTGTCTTTTGAGTGTTTTTGAGCGTTTAATGCACCATGACGCTAAAAGTTATGGAAAACACTATTTGGGAAAACTAAAATAACATTACAGAAAACGTCTTTTCAGTCTTCTTGAGGTTTTTACGTACCAAAACGATAAAACGCATACAAAATAACATTTATGAAAAACAAGAACATTACCAAAACGTGTATATTTAGTGTTTTCAGCGTGTTTAGGTACTAAAACGCCAAAATGTATGCAAACTTCTCTGTTTGGGGAAACGAAATGATATTACTAGAAACGTGTAATTATGGGTGTTTTTTTGAGCTTCTGACGTACCAAAATGCTAAAACGCGTGGATAGCACTTAATTTGATGAAACAATAAAAAAAAATGTGTATTTTGAGTGTTTTTCACGTTGTTAGACACCAAAACACCAAAATGTATGGAAACGCTAAAACACACTGTATGTAGGACAAGAAGAACAATACTAAAAACGTGTATCTTGAGTGATGCATGGAAAACACCTTATATGAAGAAACAGAACATGACCAAAAACGTGTATTATGAATGTTTTTAAGTTTGTTAGCTAACAAAACGCCACAATATCCATGCAAACAACCCTACAGTGTTTTTGAACATTTTATGCACCAAAATCATGGAAAGCTTTCTATATGGGAAAAAAAAAATAATATTACAAAAATTTTTTTTTTTTTTTTAAGCTTTTTCCGTACTAACACAATGAAACACATGGAAAACACCCTTTATGGAGAAACAGAACAACATTACCAAAGGCATGTATTTTAAGTGTTTTTATGCGTGTTAGCTACCAAGACGCCATAATGCATGCAAAGTACCTTATGGGGAAAGGAAACGATATTACCAGAAACCTGTATAATGAGGATTTTTGAAGTTCTTAGGTACCAAAACGCTAAAATGCTTAAATACCACTATATGGAGAAACATTACAACATTACTAAAAACGTGCATTTTGAGTGTTTTTCACCTTCTTACGTACCAAAACGCCAAAATGAGTGCAATGCCACTTTGTGAAGAAACATAACAGCATTAGCAAAAACGTGCATTATGAGTGTTTATCAGCTTGTTAGGTACAAAAATGCCAAAATGCATTCAAACCATCTTATATATGGACATGAAACGAAGGTACCAGAAACGTGTTTTTTTTTTTATTTTTTTTTTTAAGCGTTTTATGCACCAATACGTTAAAAAGCATGGAAAGCACACTATATATGAAAAGAACATTACAAAAAAAAAAAGTGTCTTGTGAGTGATTTTCAGCTTCTTAGCACGAAAACACTAAAACGCATGCAAAAACACCCTTTTTGGAAAAAACATCACAACATTGCCAAGAATGTGTATGTTTAGTTTTCAGTATGTTATCTAACCAAATGCCAAAATGCATGTAAAGCACCATATATGGGAAACGAAATAATATGACCAGAACCACGTATTATGAGTGTTTTCTTGAAATTTTTAAGTAAAAAAAACGCAAAAAAAGCGTAAATAACACTATATCGTGTAACAGAACAACATTACCATCAACGTGTAAATTAAGTGTTTTCACCTAGTTAGGTACTAAAACGCCCAAATGCATGCAGAGCACCTTGTATGAAGATATAGAACAAAAGGACCAAAAACGTGTATTATGAGTGTTTTAAGTTTGTTAGGTACCAAAACAACAAAAGGAATGCAAACAACCATATATGGAGAAACGAAACTATATTACCAGAAACGTGTATTTTTTTTTTTTTTTTGAGGTTCTTAGGTATCAAATCGCTGATAAAACTCGTGAATTGCACTCTATATGTAGAAATAGAACTATATTACCCAAAACGTGTATTTTGTGTGTTTTCACCTTATTAGGTACCAAAACGCCGAAATATGAGCAAAGCACCCAATATGAAGAAAGAGATTAACATAACCAAAAACCGTGTATTATGAGTAATCATTTTTTAAGTTTGTTAGGTAACAAAACACCAAAATGCATGCAAAGACAGCCTGTTATATAGGGATACGAAACGACATTACCAGAAACGTGTCCTTTGCGAGTCTTTCTTTTTTTTTTTTTTTTACCTAGAAGATAAAATCATGGAAACTAACCTCTATGGGAAATAGAAATATTACCAGAAACGTGTCTTTTGTTTTTGAGCTTCTTACATACCAAAACGCTAAAACGTACGCTAAACACCCTTTGTGGAGAAGCAGAACAACATTACCAGAAACGTGTATTATGAGTGTTTTTTTTTTTTCAGTTTCTTATGTACTAAAACGATAAGACGCATGAATAGCATTCTATATAAAGAAACAGAACAACATTACCATATGCGTTTTGAGTGTTTTCACCTTGGTAGGTAGGAAAACACAGGAAAAATGTTTACTATGTATGCTTTTAAGCTTGTTAGGTAACAAAACGTCAAAATCTTTGTAAACCATCTTTTATAGAGAAATAAAACGACATTACCAGAAACCTGTGTTTTAAATGTTTTTCAGTGTTTTAAGCAAGAAGACGCTAAAAAACATGGAAAACACCATATATGGGAAAACAAAAGAACATTACCGAAAACGTGTCTTTTGAGTGTTTTTGAGCTTCTTACATACCAAAAACGCTGAAACGCATCCAAACGCCAAAAAGTACGGAAAGTACCTTATATGGGAAATCGAAACGATATTATGAGAAACGCATTATAAGTATTTTGAGCTTCTTTGGTACAAAAAACGTTAAAACGTCTGAATAGCACTCTATATATAGAGAAACAAGACAACATTACCAAAAGCGTGTATTTCGAGTGTTTTCACCTTGTTAGGTACTGTCATGTTATTGGCCGAGTTTACCTTGAATGGGGTCACGTTTTCTTAGTGTCCTCCGTGTTCCGGTTACCTGCCTTTCGGACATTGTCCTTATTATTGGTTATAAGTAGTGTAAGGCTTATTTACACATTTTATATCATGTAGTATTATTCTTTTCATAATTTAAGTTCTCTATATCTTTGTATGTATAAGGGAGGAGATATAATTGAGGTGGAAATATGTTGAAACAAGGGGAGCTTGAGTGGGCAACAACACATTCCAAGGAGGGGAAGGCAGAGCCCCTTGGGTCGTGAGGTAGAATAGAGGGAAGGCGGCTCTCAGGGAAGAATCTTGATGTGGATTGGTGATGGAGTGAGTGTGTGGAGGTATTAGTGGTGCAGCGGTATAACCTTGATGTCCAGGATCAGGTTAGCGAGTCTTTTGTGGTACCAAGAGCTCTTGTCCGCTGAAATTCGGTTCAGTTGTGCCGGTGACGCTGTTCGAAGGGGTCTGGCAGCCATTTTGTGAGTGGAGGTTGTGGTGTTGACCTTGGAAGCTGGTGTTGTGGTGTATTGGTGATTTTGGGGATGATGTTATGGTGTTATGGGTGATCTTTGGTGATGATGGTAATCTCCTGCGAGGCTTGAGGAGGTGAAATACGGGAATTATTGTCTGGGGACGCGGTAATGACATCTGAGTAAACTCCTGCGGTTGAGGGGAATATTTCTGTGACTGGTGGAGGTGTAAACGGGTTATGGTGTTTTGTGAAGTGACGAGAACGTCATGTACTAACGTGTACTACCTCATGTTGTTTGTGAATTATTATTAGTATTAATATATGTGCTTGTAACATAGAATAATCGTGTTTTCTACTCCCCCAACATCAATCTGGTATTAGAGGTGATTCCAGGTGTTCTATGTCAAGGTAAAGGTAGAGTGAGAGGGTGTAATTCTGGCGATTTCGGATAGGTCGGGTAGGCACTCGAAGCCTTTAAAAATCCAGACGTCCACGTCCACTTTCTTTGAAAGATAACCGGGATCGTACGATCGTTAGTAAGTAAGCGATCGTGACAGTACCAAAACAACGAAATGCATTCTATATGAAGAAACAACAAAATTACCAAAAAGGTGTCTATTCAAGTGTTTTTTTAGCATGTTAGGCACCTAACCGGCAAAACGCGTGAATTTCAATTTATATATGGAAAAAGAACATTACCATTAAAGTGTAATTTAAATGTTTTTCACCTTCTTAACTAGCAAAACGCTAAAATGTATTCAAAGAACCATTTATAGGGAAATGAAACAACATTACAAGAAACGTGTCTTTTGAATGTTTGTAAGCGTTTTATGCACCAAGACGGTAAAAAGAATGGAAAGCACCCTATATGGGAAAATAAAATAACACTACCAAAAACATGTTTTTTTTTTCCCTTCTTACGTACCAAAACGTTAAAACGCATTAAAAACACGCCTTATGAAACCAAAAATTTTTATTTTGATTATTTTTAAGCGTATAAGCTACCAAAACCCCAAAGTGAATGGGGAAACGAAACGATATTACCAGAAACGTGTATTATGAGTGTTTTGCTTTTCTTGGGTGCCAGAACACTAAAACGCGTGAAAAACACTCTATATAGAGAAACATAACAACATTACCAAAAACGAGTATGTTGAATGTCTTTCACCTTGTTAGTTACCAGAACTCCAAAATGCATGCAAACTACCCTATGTAGGGAAACGAAGCGACATTACCAGAAATGTGTCTTTTGGGTGGTTTTACACTTTTAATGCATCAAGACGCTAAAAAGCATGGAAAACACCCTATATATGAAAAACCCTATATGTGTCTTTAGAGTGTTTTTGAGCTTACGTACCGAAACGCTAAAACGTATGCAAAATACCATTTATGGAGAAACAGAACAACATTACCAAAAACGTGTATTTTGAGTGTTTTGAACATGTTAGGTATCAAGACAGCCAAAGCCATGCAAAATAACCTGTAAAGCGAAACGAAACGATATTACCATTTACATGTATTATGAGCGTTTTTGAGCTTCTTAGGTACAAAACCTGAAAACGCGTGAGTAGCACTGTATATGGAGAAACATACCAACATAACCGAAAACGTGTATTTTGATTTTTTTTCCACTTTGTTACGTACCAAAACGCCAAAAAGTATGCAAAGCTCTCTATATGAAGGAACATCACAACATTGCCAAAAACGTGTATTGAGAGTGTTTTTAAACTTGTTAGGTACCAAAATGACAAAATTCATGTAAAACACTCGATATGCGTAAACGAAACGACATTACAAGAAATAAGATTTTAAAGTGTTTTTGACTGTTTTATGCACCAAGACGCTAAAAAGCATGGAAAACACCCTATATGGAAAAGCAAAATAACTTTATCAAAAAAAAGTGTTTTTAATGTTTTTGAACTTCTTACATAATAAAATGCTAAAGCACATGTAAAACACACTTAATGAAGAAAAGAATAACATTAGCAAAAATGTTTTTGAATGTGTTAGGTACTAAAAGACCTTATATATCAATATGATATATAAATAAATTTTGATATGTAATAATAAAAAAAAAAATACTTATAACTTCTTTTTTTTTGGGGGGGGGGGGTGAGGGGCGGAAGGGCGGTTTCGGGTTTTTTCTTTTTTTTTCGAAACGCCAAAATCCATGCAAAGTACCATATATAGGGAAACGAAGCGATATTACCAGAAACGTGTATTGAGTGTTTTTTTTTTTTTCTTTTTCTTAGGTACCAAAACGATAAAATGCGTGAATAGCACTCTATATGGAGAAACATAGAGAGAGAAAAAAAAGCATTACGAAAGAACGTGTAATTTTTAATGTTTATCACCTAGTACTAAAACGCCAAAATGCATGCAAAGGGCTCTATGTTAAGAAACAGAACAATATGACCAAAAACGTGTATCATGATTATTTTTAAGTACCTAAACACCAAAATGCATGGAAATCACCCTATCTAGATAAATGAAACAATATTGTTAGGTAGAAAAATGCCAAAACACATGAAGAGCACATTATATGAGATAAAAAAAAATACCAAAAAAATACATGCATTATGAATGTTTTTAAGCTTTATAGGTAACAAAACGCCAAAATTCAAGCAAACCCCATATAGGAAAAATAAAAAAAAACGGCATTACCAGAAATTGGTCTTTTAAGCGTTTTTCAGCGTTTTCCCCACCAAAACGGTAAAAAGCATGGAAAACACTTTATATGGAAACTAAAATAACTATCAAAAACCTGTCTTTTGAGTGTTTTTTTTTTTTACCTACCAAAACGCTGAAAGACATGTAGAAACTGCATGAAGAAAATTAGTATTACCGAAAACTTGTATTTTAGTGTTTTTGAGGGTATTAAGCTCAAAAAGTAAGTACCAAAACGCCAAAATGCATGCAAACTACCCTATTTGGGGAAACGAAACGATGTTACCAGAAAATGTATTATAAGCGTTTTTGAGCTTTTTAGGTACCAAAAAAGCATGAATAGCACTCTAGAGAAACAGAGCAATAATACCAAAAAGATGTATTTTGAGTCTTTTTGACTCAAAAATTCAAAATGCATGCAAAGAACCACACGTGAAAAAAAAGAAAACACAACAATGTGACCAAAAAATGTGTATTATGACGATACGAAACGATATTACAAGAATATGTCTTTAGTGTTTTTGAGCACCCTATATGAAAAAAAAGGCATTATCAAGTTTTTTTTTTTTTTTGAGCTTCTTGTGTATCAAAACGCACAGACGCATGCACAACATTCTTTATGAGGAAACACAAGGTATTATCAAGAAACGTGTATTCTTTAATGTTTTTTTGAGCGTATTAGGTACCAAAACGCCAAACTACATGCAAAGTATCCTATATTGGAAAACGAAACGATATTACCAGAACCGTGTACTGGATGTGTTTTGAGGTTTTTAGGTACCCAAAATCTAAAACGCGCAAATAGTACTCTACATAAAGAAAAGGATTTTTTTTCACCCTCTTAGGTAACAAATCACCAAGATACATGAAAAGCCTCCAACTGAAGAAACATTGCCAAATACTAAAATGTATACAAACCACCCTATATTGCGAAATGAAGCGTTATTACCAGGGACGTGCCTTTTGAGTACTTTTCATCATTTAATGCACCAAGAAACTAAAAATCATACAAAGCATCCTATATGGAAAGACAAAATAATATTACAAAAAAAAAAAAATAAATAAAAATTTGAGTGTTTTGAGCTTACGTACCGAAACGCTAAAGTGCATGGGAAACACCATTTATAGTGAAACAGAATAGCATTACCAAAAAACGTGTATTTTGAGTGTTTTGAGCTAGATAGATAAGAAAATGGCTAAATGCATGCAAGTACCCTATATAGGGAAACGAAACGTTATTACCAAAAACGTGTATTATAGGTGTTTTTGAGCTTCTTGGTACAAAATCTCTAAAACGCGAGCATAGATTGTTCTCTATACGGAGAAAATGAACAACATTACCGAAAAAACGTATATTATGAATGTTTTTTTTTTTTATCTTGATAGGTACCAAAATGCCAAAATGCATGTAAAGCACTCTATAATATGAAGAAACTGAACAACATAACCAAACACTTCTCTTTTCAGTGTTTTTGAGCATGTTAGGCATCATAAATAGAAATTTATTTGTAGAAAAAAGAACAAGACTACCATCACCATGTAATTTAAATGTTAGATAGTAAAACGACTAAATGCATGCAAACCATCCTGTATGAAAAAAAAAACAACAACAATACCAAAAACGTTTATTATGAGTGCTTTTAAAGCTTGCTACGTACAAAAATACTAAAATGCATGCAAACCACTTTATATAGGGAAACGAAACATTACCAGAAACGTGTATTTTTTACGGTTTTAATGTACCAAGACGATAAAAAGCATCGAAAGCACCCTATTTGTGAAAAGAAAATAACATTACAAAAAACGTGTATTTAATTGTTTTTGTGCTTACGTACCGAAAAGCTAAAACGCATGCAAAACACCATTTATGAAGAAACAGAACATTACCAAAAACGTGTGTATTTTGAGTGTTTTTGAGCGTTAGGTACAGAAACGCCAAAATGCATGTAAAGTACCCAATATGGCGAAACGAATCGATATTACCAGAAACGTGTATTATGAGTGCTTTTGAGCTTCTTTGGAACCATATTTTTTTTATCTTTTTTATGTAGGAAGGACACTGGCCAAGGGCAACAAAAATCTAATAAAAAAAATGCCCACTGAAATACCAGTCCCATAAGAGGGTCAAAGCAGTGGTCAAAAATTGGTGGATAAGTGTCTTGAAACCTCCCTCTTGAAGGAATTCAAGTCATAGGAAGGTGGAAATACAGAAGCAGGCAGGGAGTTCCAGAGTTTACCAGAGAAAGGGATGAATGATTGAGAATACTGGTTAACTCTTGCGTTAGAGAGGTGGACAGAATAGGGGTGAGGGAAAGAAGAAAGTCTTCTGCAGCGAGGCCGCGGAAGGAGGGGAGGCATGCAGTTAGCAAGATCAGAAGAGCAGTTAGCATGAAAATAGCGGTAGAAGACAGCTAGATATGCAACATTGCGGCGGTGAGAGAGAGGCTGAAGACAGTCAGTTAGAGGAGAGGAGTTGATGAGACGAAAAGCTTTCGATTCCACCCTGTCTAGAAGAGCAGTATGAGTGGAACCCCCCCCGACATGTGAAGCATACTCCATACATGGACGGATAAGGCCCTTGTACAGAGTTAGCAGCTGGGGGGGTGAGAAAAACTGGCGGAGACGTCTCAGAACACCTAACTTCATAGAAGCTGTTTTAGCTAGAGATGAGATGTGAATGCTTTATCGCGTGAACAACACTCTATATAAAGAAACATAACATTACCAAAAATCTGTAATTTCTTTTTCTTTTTACCTTGTTAAGTACCAAAACGCCAAAATGCACGCAAAGCACCGTATATGAAGAAATATAACAACATTACAAAAAAAAAAAAAAAACGTGTATTATAAGTGTATAATACTATCAATTAATTAGGTATCAAAACGCCAGAATTCATTCGAACCGCTTCATATAGGGGAAACTGAACGATATTACCAGGAACGTGTTTTTTGAGTGTTTTTGCCATTTTATGCATCAAGACGCAAAAAAGCATGGAAAGCACTCTATATCAAAAACGTGTCTTTTAAGTGTTTTTGAGCTTATTACGCTAAAGCGCATGCAAAACACGCTTTATAAGAATATCGAATATTTCCATGATTGCTCTCTTTTCTTCTGTCTCTCTTAGTTTCTATCTAAATGTAATCTCTCTCTCTCTCTCTCTCTCTCTCTCTCTCTCTCTCTCTCTCTCTCTCTCTCTCTCTCTCTTGTCAAGCATTTGGCCGATGGACATTTCACAAGGCCGAACTGACATTTGGCTGACGGACATTTGGCTGAACGGACACTTGGCCGAACAGACATTTTGCTGGACGGACACTTGGCAAAACTGACATTTTTTATATCACATTCAGTTTTAAAGTGTTATAAACTCTAATACGCAATTACACCACCTCCTTTCATCACTCCCTATCTGCGCTGTGGGCCACCAGCGCAACACCTCCTCTTTACACCTCCTTGTTTTCTCATAGGGAAGCTTCAAAACACCGAACAAGCTGACGTAACTTACCCGCTGGTTCGCACCCAGTAGCAATTACACCAACCCCCTTTCCTCACCTCTTTCTACCGCGTGGGCCACCAGCGCAACATCTTTCTTCACCTTATTTTTTTCTTCCTCGTGGAGCAGCCTCGACTCAAAGATTCGGAACCCCAAACAAGCTCTGATGATACTTACTCGACGCTTCGCCCCCAATAACCTCTTCCAGTATTGGACAGACAGAGAGAGGTTTTCTAGAGGGCACTATCAACGTTACCTTCCTTCCGTTCCCATGAACCCAGTATATATATATATATATATATATATATATATATATATATATATATATATATATATATATATATATATATATATATATATATATATATATAATCCTTTTAAGACCATGGAACTCATATCAACGACAAGAGGAGGAAGAAAACATTTGCTTAATGGCTACGCCTACATAGTTGATAAACAAAAAGACAGTATAAAATACTAGCGATGTGGACGCAAAGGAAGGTGTGGAGGGCCACTAAAAACAAAAGACGAAGTTATTGAAGGAAAAGCAAGTAAGCATTCACATCCGCCTGATGACGGGCGCAATCTGTCTTTGAAAACAGTACAGAAAATTAAACTTTGAAAGATCCAAGCAGTCAGAGAAAGTGACATCGACTATAATACAAAACTGCACTAGTGAGTACCCACTTGATGCTACAGGTGCTCTTCCTAAGAAAGAAACACTGGAGAAAATGGTGTGTAGACAACCCATGATACCAGAAGAAGACATTTTAACTGACGATTTACGGAAATCAATTAAAGGAGAAGATTTTGTTATCTATGAAAGTGACAACCTGCTAATTCTATCAACGCCTCTAAATTTACAGTTTCTTGCTTTCAAAGAAAGCTGGCTGTGTAATGGAACTTTTGATTTTGCGCCATTAGGCTTCCAGCTGTATACAATACATATTATGCTGGATGAGAGCCCTTAGTATACTGTACCACCGGGAATGAAAACCAAGCAATTTATGTCTTGATTTTTTAACACCCTCAAACAAGTGAGACCAGGTATTAATCCTTTCTCAATCGCCATTGATTATGAAAAGGCAACTCTTAGTAATATCTTTTTGTTTCCTAAACACAAACATTTATGGATTTTATTTATTTATTTATTTTTTTTCATTTTGGGCAGTGTTTGTGGAGAAAAATACAAGCATTTTGACTATAGGCTCGGTATAATGACCCAACAAATGCAATGACTATGAAGTCTATTCAAGCTTTAGCATTCATGCCAGTTAATGACGTTGTTGAAAGTTTCAATGAATTTGTCTCACCTCTAGATAATGAAACTGATGAACTTCTCTCTGAATTTCTTGGCTACTTTGAGGCGACATGGATTAGTATTATACAACGTGGGAGACAACAAAGACCATCGTTTGAACTCAGTATGTGAAACACAAAATAGACAACTATAAATGTCATTCCACGGACAATAAACTCTTTACAAGGATGGCACAGAGCATTTTCAGCAGAGAATGGCATCATCCACCCAACTCTTTGCCGTCTGGTTTCAAAACTAAGGAAAGAGCAGTCAGATTGGTAGTTGACAATGGAGCAAGTAGAATCAGGAGTAGAGTTAAGAAAATCAAAGAAGAAGCGCCAGTTATTAAACTCGAGACTGAAGTCTATCACTGAGAAGTATAACGAGTATCAGAGAATTTATTTTTTGAGAGCAATTGGCATAGTCTTTAGATATTTATGATTTTTTAAAATTTTTATAGCACATGTTGTTAAGTAAATTTCCTTATGATTAATAACTTAAACTTTTGTCACGTGCAGTACAGATTTCTTTGTTTTCTTTTTATCCATTTTAACTCTTTGGCCAAATGTCTGGTCAGTCTGGCCAAATGTCCGTCTGTCTGTAAAACAGTAAGTGATATATCCAAAGCCAAAGCTGGTGGTGAAAATTGAAGTCTCCAAGAATGGAGATCTCTTCCCTTTTGCAGAGATCTCCATTCTTGGAGACTTCAATGTTCACCACCAGCTTTGGCTTTCCTCTCCCTTCACTGACCATCCTGGTGAACTAGCCTACAACTTTGCTATCCTTCATGATCTAGAGCAATTGGTGCAACACCCTACTTGTATTCCTGACCGTCTTGGAGATACGCCCAACATTCTTGACCTTTTCCTGACCTCTAATTCTTCTGCTTATGCTGTCACCGTTTCTTCTCCGTTGGGCTCCTCCGATCACAATCTCATATCTTTATCTTGTCCTATCACTCCAATCCCTCCTCAGGATCCCCCTAAGCGAAGGTGCCTCTGGCGTTTTGCCTCTGCTAGTTGGGGGGACCTGAGGAGGTATTTTGCTGATTTTCCTTGGAATGACTACTGCTTCCGTGTCAGAGACCCGTCTTTGTGTGCTGAGCGCATAACAGAGGTGATAGTGTCTGGCATGGAGGCGTACATTCCTCACTCTTTTTCTCGTCCTAAACCTTCTAAACCTTGGTTTAACACAGCTTGTTCTCGTGCTATACATGATAGATAGGTGGCCCACAAAAGGTACTTAAGCCTTCCATCACCAGAATCTCATGCACTTTATATTTCTGCCCGGAACCATGCCAAGTCTGTTCTCCAACTTGCCAAAAACTCCTTCATTAACAGAAAATGTCAAAACCTTTCAAGATCTAACTTCCCTCGTGATTTCTGGCATCTAGCCAAAAATATCTCCAATAACTTTGCTTCTTCTTCTTTCCCTCCTCTACTTCAACGAGATGGCACCACTGCTATCACATCTATTTCTAAAGCTGAACTCTTTGCTCAAACCTTTGCTAAAAACTCTACCTTGGACGATTCTGGGCTTGTTCCTCTCTCTCCTCCACCCTCTGACTACTTCATGCCACCTATTAAAATTCTTCGCAATGATGTTTTCCATGCCCTCGCTGGCCTAAACCCTCGGAAGGCTTATGGACCTGATGGGGTCCCTCCTATTGTTCTCCGAAACTGTGCCTCCGTGCTTGCACCTTGCCTAGTCAAACTCTTTCAGCTCTGTCTGTCAACATCTACCTTTCCTTCTTGCTGGAAGTTTGCTTACATTCAACCTGTTCCTAAAAAGGGTGACCGCTCTAATCCCTCAAACTACCGTCCTATTGCTTTAATTTCCTGCTTATTTAAAGTTTTTGAATCTATCCTCAACAGGAAGATTCTTAAACATCTATCACTTCACAACCTTCTATCTGATCGCCAGTATGGGTTCCGTCAAGGCTGCTCTACTGGTGATCTTCTGGCTTTCCTTACTGAGTCTTGGTCATCCTCTTTTAAAGATTTTGGTGAAACTTTTGCTGTTGCCTTGGACATATCAAAAGCCTTTGATAGAGTCTGGCACAAAACTTTGATTTCCAAACTACTCTCCTACGGTTTCTATCCTTCTCTCTGTAAGTTCATCTCAAGTTTCCTTTCTGACCGCTCTATTGCTGCTGTGGTAGACGGTCACTGTTCTTCTCCTAAATCTATTAACAGTGGTGTTCCTCAGGGTTCTGTCCTGTCACCCACTCTCTTCTTATTATTCATTAATGATCTTTTAAACCAAACTTCTTGTCCTATCCACTCCTACGCTGATGATACCACCCTCCACTTTTCCACGTCTTTTCATAGACGTCCAACTCTTCAGGAGGTAAACATATCACGCAGGGAAGCCAGAGAACGTCTGACTTCTGATCTTTCTAAAATTTCTGATTGGGACAGAGCAAACTTGGTATTGTTCAATGCCTCAAAAACTCAATTCCTCCATCTATCAACTTGACACAACCTTCCAGACAACTATCCCCTCTTCTTCAATGACACTCAACTGTCCCCCTCTTCTACACTGAACATCCTCGGTCTGTCCTTTACTTATAATCTCAACTGGAAACTTCACATCTCATCTCTAGCTAAAATAGCTTCTATGAAGTTAGGTGTTCTGAGACGTCTCCGCCAGTTTTTTCTCACCCCCCCACCTGCTAACTCTGTACAAGGGCCTTATCCGTCCATGTATGGAGTATGCTTCACATGTCTGGGGGGGTTCCACTCATATTGCTCTTCTAGACAGGGTGGAATCAAAAGCTTTTCGTCTCATCAACTCCTCTCCTCTAACTGACTGTCTTCAGCCTCTCTCTCACCACCGCAATGTTGCATATCTAGCTGTCTTCTACCGCTATTTTCATGCTAACTGCTCTTATGATCTTGCTAACTGCATGCCTCCCCTCCTTCCGCGGCCTCGCTGCACAAGACTTTCTTTTTTCTCTCAGCCCTATTCTGTCCACCTCTCTAACGCAAGAGTTAACCAGTATTCTCAATCATTCATCCCTTTCTCTGGTAAACTCTGGAACTCCCTGCCTGCTTCTGTATTTCCACCTTCCTACGACTTGAATTCCTTCAAGAGGGAGGTTTCAAGACACTTATCCACCAATTTTTGACCACTGCTTTGACCCTTTTATGGGACTGGTATTTCAGTGGGCATTTTTTTTATTAGATTTTTGTTGCCCTTGGCCAGTGTCCTTCCTACATAAAAAAAAAAAAAAAAAATATATATATATATATATATATATATATATATATATATATATATATATATATATATATATATATATATATATATATAAATGTCAGTTCGGCCAAGTGTCCGTTCGGTCAAATTTCTGTTTGGTTAAATGTCCGTCGGCCAAATCTCAGTTCTGTTGAATGTTCGTCAGTGAAATGTCCGTCGGCCAAATCTCCGTTGGAGAAATGTCCGGGAACTCTCTCTCTCTCTCTCTCTCTCTCTCTCTCTCTCTCTCTCTCTCTCTCTCTTTTAAAAGCCAAGATACAATAATTACGTAGCTACATAATTAAATTAATAAAATATTAAAATACACTATACTTATTATACACTCAATAAAATAGAATTCAACAAAAAAAAGATTACATTGATAAAATGATGTAAAATTTCATTAGAAGAAGCTACAAAAAATTGAAATTAAAAAGTGAAAATAAGTGAGCACATGAGCAAAAAAAAATTTTCGATGTTAATGCATTGGGTACAGTACTGGATATAAAATTGACTTTGTGAGATAACTAATCTGTGAGTCTCTTAACCTTCAGATCAATAATTATTTTACCTGTCCATTTGTTTTTTGTTTTTTTTCCTTTTATCTGGTGTCCGAGAATCGCTTCCTGAAATAATGTGTGACATATTTTTCTCTCAATATTCATATATTGCATGCGCTGAATGTTCATCTATTACCATTTATGCATCATTTGTTATCTCTTTATGTGTTGCTACTCTATTTATGTTAGCAGTATAGGTGTTTTTTTTTCTCTCTCTGGATTTAAATGTACTATATATTATTTATTGTATATATCTTGTGCGCACGATGACGTGGACACATATTGTTATGTGGGTACTCCTCACTCAATCACACCTCAACTGACTTCACGCTCATTCATAACTCATCTGATTTTCTCATTTTATTTTTTTTTTAATTGCTGGAAGAATGTTTGGGCGTTGGACGAGTAGGGAAATTCCCTGTGAGCTGCGTTGTCATTTCTATACAGGACCAATTATCGGTTTAACAGCTTGGTGGAAAAGGCAGGTGACCCGACTCTCTCTCTCTCTCTCTCTCTCTCTTACACACGCACTGCATAGTGTAGCGGTTAACACACCCGCCTCACAACAGAAGAGGCCCGAGTTCGTGTCCCGGTCACAGCGGTGCAAAAGACCAAGCCTTTTTTTTTTATGCAGGAAGGACACTGGCAAAGGCAAAAATACAATAAAAAAAAAAAAAAGCCCACTGAGATGCCAGTCCCAGAAAGGGTCCAAAGTGGTAGTCAAAAATTGAAGGATAAGTGTCTTGAAACCTCCCTCTTGAAGGAATTCAAGTCATAGGAAGGAAATACAGACGCAGGCAGGTAGTCCCATAGTTTACCAGAGAAAGGGATGAATGATTGAGAATACTGGTTAACTCTTGTATGAGAATACTGGTTAACTCTTGTATTAGAGAGGTGGACAGAATAGGGGTGAGAGAAAGAAGAAAGTCTTGTGCAACGAGGCCGCGGGAGGAGGGGAGGCATGCAGTTAGCAGGATCAGAAGAGCAGTTAGCATGAAAATACCGGTAGAAGACATAGAAGACAGTTAGAGATGCAACATTGCAGCGATGAAAGAGAGGCTGAAGACAGTCAGAGGAGAAGAGTTGATGAGACGAAAAGCTTTTGATTCCATCCTGTCTAGAAGAGCGGTATGAGTGGAAACCCCCTCAGACATGTGAAGCATACTCCATACATGGACGGATAAGGCCCTTGTACTGAGTTAGCAACTGGGGGGGTGAGAAAAACTGGCGGAGACGTCTCAGAACACCTAACTTCATAGAAGGTGTTTTAGCTAGAGATAAGATGTGAAGTTTCCAGTTCAGATTATAAGTAAAGGGCAGACCGAGGATGTTCTTTGTAGAAGAGGGGGACAATTGAGTGTCACTAAAGAAGAGGGGATAGTTGTCTGGAAGGTTGTGTGGAGTTGATAGATGGAGGAATTAAGTTTCTGAGGCATTGAACAATGTGTACCCCTGTTCACCTAGCAGGAAGTACAGTAGAGACGGGATATAAACCGAGGGGTAGTGACCTCGCTGTTGTATGATTTTGTGTGAATAATTTTCCTATAATTTATTTAGTCGTGGTAATTTTGTCGCGTAATCTCGATTGGGAATAGAGCAGATTCGTCGCACTGTCGTCTCAAATTAGTGGCTTTGGATGTTCGAGCTATATCTCTGGAGGGTTCAATGATAGGACCTCTACTGGCCCTCTCTAAAAAATACTTGTTTATGTTGCAAATGAGCTCTTTCTCCCAGCTGTGAAAGAACATGCGAGTGCTTGGGAGTTGCTTCCATCGTGGGAGTGTCCCCCCGATAGGTTGAGCCACCCCTCTCTCTGAGTCACATGACCCTGCCGATAAGTACCCCGGGTGCTCGACCTCCATGACAACGTCGTAGTTCTATGTTGTCAAATGTTTGGATATTTATGTAAAACCCAGACTAATTATTATCGTAGTACCCGAACTATTCATAGCAGTTTGATGAGCTAAATAATGCATAATTAATACTTGAATTGCGATAAAAGTAAAAAATATATATATATATATATATATATATATATATATATATATATATATATATATATATATATATATATATATATATATATATATTTAAGAGAAATTGTGTGATGTGGCAGAGCAGCTAACGGATCGGCCAACGCCTAAACGTTCTTCCTACAGTAAAAAGATTATAGGGGTGTCTGTCCCCTGAGGAAACATCTGGACTCACACATTTCACTAATTCTCACCTCCACATCATTTTCTCCTAAACTACGTGATGGTTGGATTGTACGTGATTGATGGAAGCCTCTCGTGCCGGGCTAAATAAAGTAAGGCTGGGAGTTTGGAGAGACCAGTATCACACTTCGAGGAGAGCACACTTTGTACTCTGTATCCACTCTCTCTACACTGAAGCGGTCAAGTGTCAAGATGTGACTTCTATACTCCATATCTACATCTTGTAGGAGGCACAGCACGAAATGTGGAGACTCGTTAATGCTGGAGTGGATTGCTGAGTTGATAGAGCATGCTATATGGGGAAGCCATTCGTCCCAGGAATGCTTTGTTTCTGTTATGTAATGCAGAACGTCAAACATAAGTTTATTACAATGATCTACTTTGCCGTTCGAATTGGGTGAGTGATTAACGATGTTACATTTCTTCATATGGAGTTCTTTACAAATTTCCTGTAAGACAGAGTTAATGAATTCAGCGCCATTATCAGATAAAATGATACGAGGAGAGTTATAAGGACATATTATGTTGTCAATGATCGCGCGACCAACAGAAGTAGCAGTTTTGTCCTTGAAAGCAACAAGAATGGTGAAGCGAGTCAGACTATCCACACAAATTAAAAGATACTGATAACCTGTTCTCTGTAAGTGGATGTTTGAGTAGATCAACAAAGACTGAATCCCAGCGAGCGGAAGCGATGAGGTATGGAAGCGATAGACTGTCGTGTGTGGCCATAAATATGATAGTTTGTGTGTGTTATTAGGTGATTGTAGTTTTGTGTGGAGGAAGAGTTGTCCTTAGAGGGCAGGCTGTGACTGCCCCCTTGTGTTGTGAGACACAAAGGGAAACGTTCCGTGAGGTCACAGCTGGGTTTAATGATAAGTTCACAGCACCCCCTTATCCAGTGCTTTAGACCTGACCTAATCAAACTAACCTAACTGGTGGTGACTCATTCACGGAGTGACCCATTGGCCGTGTTTCTCCTCTTTCATATATATAAGAAGAAAGGCTGAGGGTTAGAACAGGGAGAAGAAGGAAGAGTGAATGAGTTAATGCAATAAAAAGTGCCAGATATCTCGGATCATGTGGTGTTTTGGCAAGGCAGTTAGGATGAGGTGATAAGTGTGCGAGGAGTGGTCGTTGGTAAGGAATACGGGACACTTCTGAGTGATTGTATTAGATAGAGTGCACTGTTCCGTCGTAGAAAAGATATAACATTTTCTGTGGAGAAAAAATGTGATTCTGGAAGCGGGTTAAGTAGGCGAGGAGGGCGGGAAAGATGCGCTGAGTGAGGGAAGGCTACAGCACGTCCAGCGGTGTCTGAGAAGGAAAAGGGGACAACGGAATAAAGTACAGTAGGAGAATACAGTTGTTGGATGTATTCTCTTACTGTACTTTCTTCTTTCTTCTTTTTTTACTTCTTCTCTCAGTTCTAAGCTAGTTTCTTCAGCCGCCACCTTCCCCTGCCAGCAAGACGGACGGCCTGTCACCGAGCACACATGCTGGCTACATAACTATGCCTGGCGAATCACACTGGCTGTCAGACTTACGAGTAACTCTATCCACCGCCGCGACCCATGAAGGCACCTCAGGGACCAATGTGGCCTTTGTATATGCATGGCTTTTATTCATCTATTTATTTATTTATTTTTGTGAGGAAAGAGTGGGAAGAAACGGTTTTTCTCAATCCTCCTCCTGTTTTATTTATGACTGATTTATTTTTTTCTTATTTTCTATTTTATTTATTTATTTATTTATAATGCGTGTACATATACACATATCTGTTCTTATACGTTGTAACGGTGTCACTTAATCAATAATGATATTTACTGTATTTATAATGCCCTGCCTAATTAGCAATATAAGAGTATGTATACATTTATTCATAAGTGTAGATAGTGGGTGTTGGCGGATAAGGGTGGGGTTAGATATGATCACGCAACCCTACGTCACACACACATACACACACGCACACACACACCATGGAACTTTCCATACTCCTTTTATTGCCATCGATAAGTAATCGGTAGCACCTACATTATAGTAACTAAGTATTCTCCATAGTTAATCTCTCTCTAATGTATTTTGGTATGTATTATTATTAGCTATAAGTAGCTTTTCCCTTGCCTTATTTATGTAATTAGAGAGATATAATTATGAATATATTCATGTACTGTGAGTGCGGTCAACCTGCCCATATTTCTACTGTCAGCACTTTTTGAAGGCGCTAACCGTCCCATATGCCGGCTCCGGCAGTCTCTTGCCAAGGTGTAACGCTGTACCACGCAGAGGACATCCGATGTCCCGTACACGCTACACCCTTCTCCCAGAACTCTGTACATATATTTAAATATACATACATCCTTCTCCTCCTCCTCCTCCTCCTCCTCCTCCTCCTCCTCCTCCTCCTCCTCTTCTTCCTTCTCCTCCTCCTTCTCCTCTCCCCTTTTTCTCCTCCTCCTCCTCCTCCTCCTGTTCCTTCTCCTCCTTCTCCCCCTTTTCTCCTCCTCCTCCTCTTCCTCCTGTTCCTTCTCCTCCTTCTCTCCCTGCAGTTCCTCCTCGTCTTACTTCTCCTCCTCCTCATCATTATCGTTATCTTCTGCCCAATGACAAACTTTAACATTCTTAGTTATCCTGCCGAGTACTCATCCTGACACGCAGCGGTGGTCAGGGGGAGCAGCTCGGAAGCTCAATTCTTGTGTCAGGTAATGCTTCGCGTTAACCAGGAATTAGTGAAGTGTTTGATCTTCATTGGTTCTTATTTAGGATTATTTTCAATGGTTACTGATATGATACGTCCGCTTGTCATAATGTTCCGTTTTATTTATTTTTATTGTGGCTGTGTAGGATAGGTGTTAAAATATTGCTTATCTTATGAAAACACTGTCGAAAACTCCCAGAAGCGTGTTAGGCCAATAGAGGTTTAATGTCGAAATGTTTGAGAATACAACTCTTTATCTCAGACACGTGCATGAAATATTAGTCTTTGCTTTACTGCTCTACATCTTTCACTTTGAATTAAATGGTGTAGAGTATCAAAGATGGATCTTTTCATGCTTTTGTATCTTTGTATTCCCTTCGTGTTGATGTCATGTTGGGGGAACACGAAGTAAGAAAAATCCAAGCTCACAATTCAAATGCTTTATTTATTTTTTTTTTTTTGTAACATGACACAAATTTCTTAATTACAAGTATCACATCTATGCATATACAATTGTCTCATAGGGTGATTCCAGTATCATCGTAATAAACAATCTGGTTTCAACCTTCATTTCATAAAATGGATTGCTTTTTGCTACAACCTATGCAAACATGAGCAGATGTTGCGTTACGTTTTTCGATGAATCTCGTAAGAAATGGCTGAAAATTCATAAAAATTGTATATATATATATATATATATATATATATATATATATATATATATATATATATATATATATATATATATATATATTTTTTTTTTTTTTTTTCCTTTGTTGCTAAAGAATGATACGAGTACAAATCTTTTTATGACTTTGTTCCAGTGTGATTCTTCGAACTCGTATTTCATTTGAGTAACTTCTAGATGATTTTACTGACCAAAAACAAAAATAAATAAGTAGATGAATAGATAGATAGTTAGATAGATAGATAGATAGCTCTAATGGATGTGAACTATTCCATCACTTCGTATTCTGTTTGCTGTATCTTAAAAATTCGCACCGTATTCTGCACCAGACGTTTCTTGTTAGTTTTGAGGGGGGAAGCCACAGCAGTCATAGGGCAAACACCGCACGTATTACTGTTCCTCTCTATCTGCGTGGTTAAAAAGTTTTGTATCTCACCTTTTTGTACCATTATCAGAAGGGTCAGTTCACGGCAACCCTTTTTCTTCCTCCCCTCGGTGCTGCAAGATTGTATTGATGGAGGAGTGATTATAACTAGTCTAACTTCACTTTTTCCTAAGAATATTGCCTTTTCATTTTCTCACAAGGGTATGGCGTATGGTGGCAGCAGCTAGACTTGTCTTAAAATTTATTCTCGTATTGCAGTATCTCGGATCGTTGTCTTATCTAGAAACGATAAAAATTACCTTTAAAGTGCTCCAAGTTTTAGCAAAGGGCTACCACAACTATAAAAGGATTAATTTTTGTCAGGAACATGTTAATAGAATAGTGAAATGAGTAGAATAACTTTATTTTCTATTAGTATTACAAATATGTAACATTTTTACTTTTATTTTTTTTTCTCAAGGAAGTAGGAAGTGGCGTGATTTAACCCTTTTCTGTGTGATGACGTAGGATTGCGTTAATGGATTGCTAGATTCATTCATTAGAGACAACGGCTCAGCAACGCAGTTATGATATGTCGCCAGGTACAAAATAAGGAAAAAAACAAGAAAGTCACTCAAAAAAGTCCGGGCTAAAAAATGAACAGTTAAAATTAATGAAGGAGTTATGAAACTAGTCATAACTTTTGGTTTAGCAAGTGCCGCGAGGAGGGAAGTGTTCCCAATAGCGCCCTGGTGGCAGGGCAGGTTAATCTCCAAGACGCTCATGGAATAGAGTTTTCATCGTTGGAGAGAAAGTGTCTTATCCACACATATGTTTTGTGGGAGTGATGGATTTTTTAAGCATTCTTACCTGGGACAGTAAAAAAAAAAATAATAATCTTCAGGAGAGACGTGCTCAGAAGAAAGTAAAAGTGTGGCGTCCGCAGAGAAGCTTCACATTTCTGGGCTACACTTGACTGGTGTGTGTGTGTGTGTTTTTTAACACATCTATACTCATCTTCATTTATTTTATTTTATTTTATTTTATTTTGTTTTATCATGTATTAATTATATTTTTTTTTATTTATTTTATTTATTTATTTATTTATTTATTAATTAATTAATTAATTTATTTATTTATCTATTTTTTTTTTTTAGAGAGGGTGCCCATCACCATCACCTGTATATTGCCTCAGCCTGCTGTGACGTGCGACCTACCTATGTGGCAAGGGCCTGGACTTGTAAGTGTGCGTGTCTCAGGTCTCAGGTCAGGGTTCCTAGTGAACGGACGTGTTTAGTGAGCAGTGACCTGACGCTAATATAGCTGGCTAGAGTAGACATGGCGCCTTGTGTTGCTGAGTCGTCTGGTTGTGTTAGTTCTCCTGTTCTCGAGGCCTTCGTTGCGAAGGTCTCAGAGGTGGAGGCTGAGTTCCATCGAAGGATCTCGGAGGTGCAGGCTGAGTTTCGTGAGAGGATCTCAGACCTGCAGGCTGAGTTCTATGAGAGGATCTCAGCACCTGTGGGAGGGTCGTGCCCCACCGTCACCTTACCTAGTAAGGCGACGGAGGAGCAGTGGTCGGTTGTGTGCAGGGGAGCCAAGAGGGTGAAGGTGCTCAGGGCACCTTCCGTGGAGACGAAGAATCCCTTCAATGTGCTGGAGGAGGGGAAGGAGAAGGAGGTGGACAGGGCTGGAGGAGGCAAGAAGGAGGGGGCAGATGCAGTTACCCTGCCCCAAGGTAGAGTGCTTGTGTTTGGTGATAGTCAGGTTAGGCACTTAGATAGTGCGTTCTGTGCTAGGGATAGGAAGCGTAGGTCGAGGGTGTGTTTGCCGGGGGCCGGGATAGGGAAGGTAGCTGATAGGCTAGACACGTGCTTGGAAAAAGATGGGACCAAGCCCATTGTTTTTCTCAGTGCGGGAGGGAATGACCTTGGTAAGGTCAGGAGTGAGGAGCTTATCAGGAGGTTTCGACAGGCTTTGAACAGGATTAGGGACAAGGGTGGGATCCCCGTGGTATGTGGTGTCTTGCCGAGGAGGGGAGTTGGTGCTGAGTGGCTGTCCAGGGCTATTACAGTGAATCGCAGGCTCGCGAATCATTGTAGGAGTAATGGATGGACGTTCATCGACAACTGGGACCTTTTCTATGGCAGGGACACCTTGTACGCCAGGGATGGAGTGCATTTGTCACGCCAGGGTGTTCGTGTTTTGGCCGAAACACTCGAGCGGGAGGTAACTGCACTCCAGCACTTTTTTCGTTAGTCGGGAGGGAAGAAGGGGTAGTGAGGAGAAGGCAAGGGGCAAATTAGTTAAATCTAGAAAGGAAGCTAGCTTAGGGATGGTGAGAAATAGCTTAAGTGTTTACTACACAAATTGTAGAAGTATTCTGAATAAAATAGACTTGCTTAGAGGAATAGCGAGTGTAGAGAAATTTGATATCATTGCTTTAACTGAAACTTGGTTAGATATGTCAGGAAAAGTATTTAATCCAGAGGTTAAGATAGATGGGTATACAATGTTCTATAAAGATAGAGAAAACAGGAGAGGAGGAGGTGTCGCGTTATACGTTAGGGACACATTACAGTGCTGTATGAACAATAGAATTAAAACAGATAACAAAGCAGAGTCGATATGGGTAGATATTAAGGAAAGATCGCAGTCAGTAGTACTAGGGATAGTTTACAGACCACCGACCAGTACAGAGGAAATTAACACCTCACTGTGGCAGGAATTAAATAGAGCAGGCAGGTACAGTCAGGTATGTGTGGTAGGAGATTTTAATTTTAGGAATATCGACTGGAGTCTGATTGTGGGTAACAAGGAAGCAGAGGAATTCCTTAAGGTAATTCAGGATAATTTTTTAAAACAGGTAGTCGTAGAACCCACAAGGGGGAATAATATTCTAGATTTAATTCTTACTAACAGGGAGGAAGCAGTCACGCAGGTAGAGGTTGGAGGACAGCTAGGTAACAGTGACCATAGGGAAATTAGGTACAATCTAGAATGGGAAGAAACTGTTAGAAATAAAAACACTAGTAAAATACCTGACTTTAGGAGAGCAGATTTTGAAGAATTAAAAAGGTACCTCCAAGGAGTGGACTGGCAAAGGATGCAGGGTGAGGTCAGGTCAGGGACGGAGTTCAGAGAGATAAGGCAGGATGAGGGAGGTGAGGTGAGGCTCCAGAAGGGAGGAGGAAAGAGGAAGGGGGGAGATAGGTGTGAGTATGTTGGAATGTCAGGTCATGCTGAAATGAGAGAGGTAAGGTCGAGGCGAGTTGATGAGGGAGGGGAGAGGATGGTAGGGAACGAGATGAGGGTTTTAGGTGAAGTAAATGTAGATGAATTGTATAAATATTTCGTAGATAAAGTTCATACAGGTCAATTAGCAAATATCCCGTATAAAACAATAAGATCACAA
The DNA here is from genome assembly GCF_035594125.1 of Scylla paramamosain. Taxonomy (NCBI): domain Eukaryota; kingdom Metazoa; phylum Arthropoda; class Malacostraca; order Decapoda; family Portunidae; genus Scylla; species Scylla paramamosain. Next base: position 9,005,134 of record NC_087195.1, read on the forward strand.
AAAAATTACCCTAAATGGATGACTGCTAGGTTAAAGCATTATATAGGGCGTAAGAGAAGTATATATAAGAGATTAAAGGCAGGTGAGGAAGTTTTAAGGACACAGTATAATGAATTAGTTAGAACAGTCAGGAAATTAACGAAGAAAGCTAAGGACAATTATGAATTAAGGGTAGCCAGCCAGGCGAAGACGGACCCCAAGGGATTTTATCAGGTATACAGGACGAAAAATAAGGATACTGTAGGTCCATTAAAGGCAGCAGATGGGGAGCTGGTTAGTTCTGGGGAGGAGATTAGTAAACTTCTGAATGATTATTTTCTAACTGTCTTCACTCAGGAAAACATGCAGGATATGCCAGATAGTGAACAGGTGTTTAGAGCAGATGAGAATGAGAAGCTGACGGATATTTCCATAACTAGGGAGATAGTGGAGCAGGAGATAGATAGGCTAAAAAAGTTCAAGTCACCAGGACCTGATGAAATATATCCCAGAGTACTGAAGGAATGTAAAAAGATTATTAGTGAGCCGTTAGTTTCTGTCTTTAGGAAATCACTGGAGTCGGGTGAGGTACCAGACATGTGGAGGCAGGCTAATGTAGTACCCATCTTTAAGAAAGGGGATAAAACTTTAGCGTCTAATTATAGACCTGTCAGCTTAACTTCAGTTGTAGGTAAAATGTTAGAGTCAATAATAGCCAGGAACATTAGGGAACATTTAGACAAACATAACTTGATAAATCAGTCACAGCATGGCTTCACGAAGGGGAAGTCTTGCCTGACAAACTTGTTAAGTTTTTACAGTAAGGTGTACGAGGCAGTAGATAATGGTGATAGTTATGATATCTTATATCTGGACTTTAGTAAAGCATTCGACAAGGTGCCCCATCAAAGGCTCCTGAGAAAGATTAGGGCGCACGGGATAGATGGGAAGGTGTTAGGTTGGATAGGGTCATGGCTTGGTAACAGGCGACAGAGAGTGCTAATAAACGGCTCGAAATCCGAGTGGGGTCATGTCATTAGTGGGGTGCCACAGGGATCAGTATTAGGGCCATTATTATTTCTAATATATATCAATGACTTGGATAGTGGAATTAGTAGCGATGTTAGTAAATTTGCGGATGACACAAAGATAGGTAGATTAATTAGGTCAGAAGCGGATGCCATCGCCTTGCAGACAGACTTAGATAGAATGAATGAATGGACGGATAGATGGCAAATGCAATTTAATATCAATAAATGCAAAGTGCTTAGCGTAGGTAGAGGAAACCCACACAATAGGTACACATTAAACACCCAAATTCTGGTAGGTACAGGGTACGAGAAAGATTTAGGAGTTATAGTTAGCTCTGAACTCCGTCTAGGGAAACAATGCATAGAAGCCAGAAACAAGGCAAATAGGGTACTAGGATTAATTTTTAGGAGTGTTAAAAGTAGAAGGCCGGAAGTAATATTAAAGTTATACTTGGCGCTGGTCAGACCTCATCTAGACTACGCTGTGCAGTTCTGGTCCCCACATTACAGGAAAGATATAGGTCTATTAGAATCAGTACAGAGGAGAATGACTAAAAGGATACAGGGGATGAGGAGTATTCCTTACGAAGCGAGGTTGAAGCGGTTAAATTTACATTCTCTAGAGAGACGTAGGTTAAGAGGGGACCTGATAGAAGTCTTTAAGTGGTATAAGGGTTATAACAAGGGAGATGTAAGCAAAATTCTTAGGATCAGCAACCAGGGTAGAACAAGAAATAACGGGTTCAAGCTTGAAAAATTTAGGTTTAGGAAGGAGATAGGAAAAAATTGGTTCTCAAATAGAGTGGTAGATGAGTGGAACGGACTCAGTAATCATGTAGTTAGTGCTAGGACACTAGAGAGCTTTAAGAGAAGATTAGACAAGTTTAAGGATGGGGATAGCAGATGGAAATAGGTAGGTGTGTTTCATACAGGGACTGCCACGTGTAAGCCTGGTCGCTTCTTGCAGCTTCCCTTATTTCTTATGTTCTTATGTTCTTATGTGTGTATTTATGTCTTGTTGGGGTTTATTAAAAAAAAAAAAAAAACGCACCGTGATGGCGGCAGCGTTGCCGCGTACAATGGCGTGGCTGACTCGTTGCCTGAGCCAACAAGTCTCTCGCTTCTCTCCCGTCTGTGATGCGACGTCCTAATTCTGCCAGGAGCGAGGAAATCGCGGGTCCGATCACGCCGGTCGTCTCCACTGGGAGGGGATTGAAGCGGTATTACTGGGCTAGTGCTTAAGTTTGGGTTGCTCTGCGGCGCGGTCGGCGGCTCCGGGGTCACGGTGCAGTCGGTGACATGAGAGGAGTTTATGGTGTTGGTGCAAGTGGTGTGTGTGTGTGTGTGTGTGTGTGTGTGTGTGTGTGTGTGTGTGTGTGTGTAAGTGGGGAGGCGTGAGGAAAGAGTGTGGGGAGGGAGGGGAAGGAAAACCCCAGAAATAAGCTTGCAGTTATGGATGGGAGGGAAATTTCCTTTATTCCCGTTAAACCGTTTCCCTTTTAAACAAAGCCACTGTAACTTGATGGTAGTCTGTCTATGGACCTTCCTCAGGTACTTAAGGAATGTAAAGAGATTATTAGTGAGCCGTTAGTTTCTGTCTTTAGGAAATCACTGGAGTCGAGTGAGGTACCAGTAATGTGGAGGCAGGCTAATGTAGTACCCATCTTTAAGAAAGGAGATAAAACTTTAGCGTCTAATTATAGACCTGTCAGCTTAACTTCAGTTGTAGGTAAAATGTTAGAGTCAATAATAGCCAGGAACATTAGGGAACATTTAGACAAACATAACTTGATAAATCAGTCACAGCATGGCTTCACGAAGGGGAAGTCTTGCCAGACAAACTTGTTAAGTTTTTACAGTAAGGTGTACGAGGCAGTAGATAATGGTGATAGTTATGATATCGTATATCTGGACTTTAGTAAAGCATTTGACAAGGTACCCCATCAAAGGCTCCTGAGAAAGGTTAGGGCACACGGGATAGATGGGAAGGTGTTAGGCTGGATAGGGTCATGGCTTAGTGACAGGCGACAGAGAGTGGTAATAAACGGCTCGAAATCCGAGTGGGGTCATGTAATTAGTTGGGTGCCACAGGGATCAGTATTAGGGCCATTGTTATTTCTAATGTATATCAATGACTTGGATAGTGGAATTAGTAGTGATGTTAGTAAATTTGCGGATGACACAAAGATAGGTAGATTAATTAGGTCAGAATCGGATGCCATCGCCTTGCAGGCAGACTTAGATAGAAGGAATGAATGGACGGATAGATGGCAAGTGCAATTTAATATCAATAAATGCAAAGTGCTTAGCGTAGGTAGAGGAAACCCACACAATAGGTACACATTAGACAACCAAACTCTGGTAGGTACAGGGTACGAGAAAGATTTAGGAGTTATAGTTAGCTCTGAACTACGTCTAGGGAAACAATGCATAGAAGCCAGAAACAAGGCAAATAGGGTACTAGGATTAATTTTTAGGAGTGTTAAAAGTAGAAGGCTTCGAGTAATATTAAAGTTATACTTGGCGCTGGTCAGACCTCATCTAGACTACGCGGTGCAGTTCTGGTCCCCACATTACAGGAAAGATATAGGTCTATTAGAATCAGTACAGAGGAGAATGACTAAAAGGATACAGGGGATGAGGAGTGTCCCTTACGAGGCGAGGTTGAAGCTGTTAAATTTACATTCTTTAGAGAGACGTAGGTTAAGAGGGGACCTGATAGAAGTCTTTAAGTGGTATAAGGGTTATAACAAGGGAGATGTAAGCAAAATTCTTAGGATCAGCAATCAGGGTAGAACAAGAAATAACGGGTTCAAGCTTGAAAAATTTAGGTTTAGGAAGGAGATAGGAAAAAATTGGTTCTCAAATAGAGTGGTAGATGAGTGGAAAGGACTCAGTAATCATGTAGTTAGTGCTAGGACATTAGAGAGCTTTAAGAGAAGATTAGACAAGTTTATGGATGGGGATAGCAGATGGAAATAGGTAGGTGTGTTTCATACAGGGACTGCCACGTGTAAGCCTGGTCGCTTCTTGCAGCTTCCCTTATTTCTTATGTTCTTATGTTTTCTATTATTTACAGTTGGGTTACTCCTGAAATTATTGCTGCGCCGCGCCCTGAGGACGCCCAGCAGCCAGAAGCTCCTGTGTGGGTCAGGCGTGCCTGTGCCAAGCGAGGTGGTGGATAACGTGACGCAATCAGGCGCAGGACAGGACAGACAAACAAAGGCGAAACTGAAGACTGTACTTTGCTAGACTAGTCACTTTAATGATACAGCAATACTTCACTTACTCCGGCAGTCACAACGCAGGCTGGTACAGAATCTGTCCTCAGTCACAGCCTCTGGCAGTTTCCTCACAACACAGCACTGTCTATATATGACATTTTCTATGCACGACACTCTATGCACAGTATTGTCTATATGCAGCTGCAGTGGCACAGAAAAGGCATAACAATTAGCAAAGACAACGGAGAGCAGGGCGCAGCAGAGAACCACACTCCGGCCAAGCAGTGAGGAATCTCAGGAAATAGAAAGACTGTCACCTTTTATCATGTGACAGTTTTTCTGTGTCCCGAGATTCCTCTTCTGGTTATATGTTGTGTTGGATGGATATCGTTCATTCAGCAAAAACTGATGTACAGGGCCTATTTCACCCCTATATTGGGTCAGTCTTCCCCATAAATCTTCAGCCATTTTGACACAGTCACCTACGACAGTAATTACTACAAACTAACTCCTAATATATATATATATATATATATATATATATATATATATATATATATATATATATATATATATATATATATATATATATATATATATATATATATATATATATATATATATATATATATATATATATATATATATATATATATATATATATATATATATATATATATATATATATATATATATATATATATATAAAATGGTGTTTTTACAGTATTAGATTTTTATGATCAAACCAAGTGAACAAACCTATATCAGTATGGAATGTAATTTTGATCACTATATAAAGGCTATTTAATGATTCCTGACTACCGTTCTTACAAAATACATACTTTTTTTTTTATATAATATAGAGGTGTACTGGATTTATGAATGGTTTTCTTATAAGCAAAATTAAACAGTATGCCTTCCTGTGCTGGCTGGACATCCACGGATAGGCAGGCAGCTGTGTACACGGATCTCTGTATGTAGCCGTCCACCTTTATGTTTGTAAAGAAAGCCTGGACAGCTCCATACAGCCAGACACTTACGGACGCAACATCAGACCCTCTGCCCTCATGGCCGTCTTGTGGTCTGAAGATTAAATAAATTCGTTTTCATGGAGGGACAGCAGCGGTGTTGTCCATTATCAATGGTGCTGGATGTCTTTCATATCATAAAAATGTGAAATATTAGTACTTGTACACAGAAAAAGAAATAAGATCATATTATTATAATAAATGTTTAAATACATTTTCCTAAAGTATGAGGTGAAGAATATTGTTTGATGAATCTAGAAACAAGGTAACACCGCACACCATGCACCCTCAGCGCAGCTGATCCTGTGGTAAACACACAGCATTCCAGTACATGCAGTGAGAACTTACTGGCTGTGATCATGCTGTAGGCTCCATGAAAGTCGTTTCTATCAACCCTCATCTTTGCCTCCATAAGGATATTGTGCTCTCCTCACAACAGCCTCCCCAACAGTAGATGCTGTGGCCATTCCGTCTGTCTCCTTTGTCTTGCTGGCCTAGCTGGCCGGTCTTCCAGTACCAAATCATCCAACAATAAGAAAGCAGCAATGATGAAGAGATCCTTGTGGTCCATCTTGTTTTGGTGCATGTGCCGGACTGAAGATCGACGGGCTAACATCACACCGTCACCCTGTGATGGCGCTCATCTCCTTCGAAGTGGACAGCTGTCATGTTTGTGACGTCACGGACGTGGACGGGGGTGATGGTGACGGGCTGGTGTGAACTGTGGGACGGGGACGGGGGTGATGGTGACGGGCTGGTGTGAACTGGGCATGATGCATCAGTTCTCCTATCCGTTTTCTCTCACACCCATACTGCAAAATCAATTACATTTTCGCACACATACATAGATGCCTACACATATTCATAACAATGTGAATGCTTTTATTCTCAGCCCCTCTTTACCCACTCAAATTGTTCAAATTACCCATTTGTTGCTAATTACCCAGAGGTTGGGAAGAATTGTTCTAATGAATGACAACTCTCATATAAAGGAAGTGTGTAGTTATGTATTTAAGTATTGAGCTCTTATACATAATTCGAGATATTCCCTTTACAATGGATAAGAAACTATTTCTTTATTGGACAAAAATATGTACTGACTTTCTTTCGTTTGTGTAATGAGTGTTCTTTCCTCAAAAAAAAAAAAAAAAAGTGTGTGTGTGTGTGTGTGTGTGTGTGTGTGTGTGTGTGTGTGTGTGTGTGTGAACGCGTGTTTCACTGTTTTAAACAAAATTCATACTACAATTTATAAGTGTAAGAATGAAATACGTATTTATGATGAACCCCATGTTTCTATATGATAAGTTAAAGTACTAAAATATATCAACGTGTAGTTATTTGTGGGGACCAAGAGGCACGAAGCCGGTCAGCCAGTACACTGAATGTCGTTGTCGTTGTCGTCGTTGCCCTTGTTGTTGGTGTTGGTGTTGGTTGATGTGATGGTGGTGGTGGTGTTGCTGCTGCTGCTGGTGTCGTCGTTGTCGTTATTTTTTCATCTTTATCTAAATAAAGCCGGGCATGCACCGGGGGGAGAGGGCGGTCGTCGTGCAGAGGGAGCAGAGAGGGAAACGAGATTCTCAAGTAGAAAATTAATATGAGAACTTGAGAGGCAATCAGAAGGGGAACAGTTGTTTGTGGCACCATTATGTTGCGTGCTTCGTTCGAAAATAATGAAAGAAAAGTGAACTGGGGATGCAAGCCTTCCTGTTTGGTGGCGTGCTGCGGAGAGGCTTGATTTGTTACTTGGCGCACGTGTGTACTCTCTCTCTCTCTCTCTCTCTCTCTCTCTCTCTCTCTCTCTCTCTCTCTCTATCACACAGATTCCTCAGTAGCAATATTATACCGTCATTGGTGCATGCAGGCTCTGAAGAATTACCAACAGGTGAAGGTAAACACATGATGCATCTCCGCCCATGGGATGTCTGTCTGACTGGAGGTATTAATGAACGGGTGTGTTACAATGCCGGTTTTGATTAATCGCGCGTCACTATTGGTACATAGTTTACAGAGAGAGAGAGAGAGAGAGAGAGAGAGAGAGAGAGAGAGAGAGAGAGAGAGAGAGAGAGAGAGAGAGAGAGAGAGAGAGAGAGAGAGAAAGTGTTCCAGATCCCTTACATGATTCCCTTACGTGAATCACTCTGAGCCATGGGGAACAAGAAACAGTGAGTTACTGATAAAGGTAATTTCTTCTTCTGACCGCATTAGCTTTAGCAAAACTGCTTTGGAAGTTGTGATGTGTTGTGGAGCGATGCAACAACTGTTACTTTTCTTCAAATGCGATTTTACTACGACAGAGTTTTATGCTCACCGAAGAGTATTGTTCTCAAACGAACAAAGTTATAAGAAAGACGCATGAAGTTACTATTAGTCTCTAACACCTCATTATCGACGAACACAAATAATCGCAAATGGAATTGTACGCTGCTGTATTATGCAAGAAGGCGAATGCATGCACGTGGACTCATTCAGCAAGTATCACACAACAGAGTAATGGCGGAGAGCAGTGCAGCTGGCACACTGAGAGGGATACTTAATAGATGGAGGAGGCAGTAGACACCTGCCGAAACGATAATTACTCCCAATGAGGTCTAAAGCACTGTTCATGGGGTGCTGTGAACTTATCATTAAAACCAGCTGTGACTTCACTAAACGTTTCCCTTTGTGTCTCACAACACAAGGGGGCAGTCACAGCCTGCCCTCTCTTCCTCCACACGAAACTACAAGCATCTAATAACACACACACCCTTCACTCAAAATTTCAAAATTATCATGGCGACTCATACACCAGCCTCGGAGTCCCCATCTGGGGAGGGGACCATGAATGTCCCCAGGTCGCACTGCCTTTCTGTCGACGAATCTAAGTGTCTTGAAACCCCCCTCAACTTTTCTTCATTAACTTCTGCAACATTCCCGGTCTAAGATCTAATTTTCAATCTGTAGAACACCACCTCTCCTCTTCTAAACCTCATTTTCTTTTCCTCACTAAAACTCAAGTGTCTGAGGCAACTGACAGTAACCCCTTTTCTGTTCCCTCCTACTTTCTCTATCCTCATTTTCGATCCAAAGCTGGATGTTGCGTTTATGTTTGCAATGACTTAACCTGCTCTCGTGCCCACGCTCTTGAATCTTTCGAGTTTTCCACCATCTGGCTTCGACTACAGAGTCACTCTCAAACTAAATTTATCTGTGCTATATACCTCTCACCTAACTCCTCTGACTTAAAGAAATTCTTTGACTATTTAACTTCCAAAGTGGAGCACATTCTGACCCTCTTCCCTTTTGCAGAGATCTCCATTCTTGGAGACTTCAATGTTCATCACCAGCTTTGGCTTTCCTCTCCCTTCACTGACCATCCTGGTGAACTAGCCTTCAACTTTGCTATTCTCAACGACCTAGAGCAATTGGTCATATTCTTGACCGTCTTAGACATACGCCCAACATTCTTGACCTTTTCCTGACCTCTAATGCTTCTGTTTATGCTGTCACCCTATCTTCTCCGTTGGGTTCCTCCGATCACTATCTCATATCTGTATCTTGTCCTATCGCTCCAATCCCTCCTCATGATCACCGTAAGCGAAGGTGTCTGGGATTTTGCCTCTGCTAGTTGGGGAAATCTGAGGAGGTATTTTGCTGACTTTCCTTGGAATGACTACCGTTTCCATGTCAGAGACCCGTCTTTGTGTGCTGAGCGCATAACAGAGGTGATAGTGTCTGACATGAAGGCGTACATTCCTCACTCTTTTTCTCGAGCTAAACCATCCAAACCTTGATTTACCACATCTTGTTCTCGTGCTATACATGCTAGATAGGTGGCCCACAAAAGATACTTAAGCTTTCCATCACCAGAATCTCATGCACTTTATATTTCTGCGTGGAGCCATGGACTGTTCTCCAACTAGCCAAAAACTCCTTCATTAACAGAAAGTGTCAAAATCTTTCAAGATCTAACTCCCCTCTTGATTTGTGGCATCTAGCCAAAAATATCTCCAATAACTTTGTTTCTTCTTTCCCTCCTTTATTTCAACCAGATGGTATCACTGCTATCACATGTATTTCTAAAGCTGAACTCTTCGCTCATACGTTTGCTAAAAACTCTACCTTGGACGATTCTAGGCTTGTTCCTCGCTCTCCTCCTCCCTCTGACTGCTTCATGCTACCTATTAAAATTCTTGGCGATGATGTTTTCCATGCCCCTAGCCTAAACCCTCGGAAGGCTTATGGACCCGATTGGGTCCCTCCTATTGTTCTCTGAAACAGTGCTTCCGTGCTTGCACCTTGCGTAGTCAAACTCTTTCAGCTCTGTCTGTCAACATGTATCTTTCCTTCTTACTGGAAATTTGCCTACATTTAGCCTGTCCCTAAAAAGGGTGACCGTTCTAATCCCTCAAACTACCGTCCTATTCCTTTAATTTCCTGCCTATATAAAGTTATTGAATCTATCCTCAACAGGGAGATTCTTAAACATCTATCACTTCATAGCCTTCCGCCATTATGGGTTCCGTCAAGGCCGCTCCACAGGTGATCTTCTGGCTTTCGTTACTGAGTCTCTTTTAGAGATTTTCTCAAAAAAATCTCTAAAAATCTCTTTTAGAGATTTTGGTGAAACTTTTGCTGTTGCCTTGTACATATGAAAAGCTTTTGATAGAGTCTGGCACAAAGCTTTGATTTCCAAACTACCCTCCTACGGCTTCTATCCTTCTCTCTGTAACTTCATCTCAAATTTCCTTTCTGACCGTTGTATTATTGCTGTAGTAGATGGTCACTGTTCCTCTCCTAATCCTATTAACAGTGGTGTTCCTCAGGGTTCTGTCCTGTCACCCACCCTCTCCTTATTATTCATTAATGGTCTTCTAAACCAAACTTCTTGTCCTATCTACTCCTATGCTGATGATACCACCCTGCACTTTTCCGCGTCTTTTCATAGACGTCCAACCCTTCAGGAAGTTAACATTTCACGCAGGGAAGCCACAGAACGCTTGACTTCTGATGTTTCTAAAATTTCTGATTGGGGCAAAGCAAACTTGGTGTTGTTAAATGCTTCAAAAACTCAATTCCTCCATCTATCAACTCGACACAACCTTCCAGACAACTATCCTCTCTTCTTCAATGACACTCAACTGTCCCCGTCTTCTACACTGAACATCCTCGGTCTGTGCTTTATTTATAATCTGAACTGGAAACTTCACATCTCATCTCTAGCTAAAACAGCTTCTATGAAGTTAAGCGTTCTGAGACGTCTCCGCCAGTTCTTCTCACCCCCCCCAGCTGCTGACTCTGTACAAGGGCCTTATCCGTCCACGTATGGAGTATGCTTCACATGTCTGGGGCGGTTCCACTCATACCGCTCTTGTAGTCAGGGTGGAATCAAAAGCTTTTCGTCTCATCAAGTTCTCTCCTCTAACTGACTGTCTTCAGCCTCTCTCTCATCGCTGCTATGTAGCATCTTTAGCTGTCTTCTACCGCTATTTTCATGGTAACTGCTCTTCGGATCTTGCTAACTGCATGCCTCCCCTCCTCCCGCGGCCTCGCTGCACAAGACTTTCTTTTTTCTCTCATTCCTATTCTGTCCACCTCTCTAATGTAAGAATTAACCAGTATTCTCAGTCATTCATCCCTTTCTCTGGTAAACTCTTTAACTCCCTGCCTACTTCTGTTTTTCCACCTTCCTATGACTTGAATATTTTCATAAGTGAGGTTTCAAGACACTTATCCTTTAATTTTTGACTACCGCTTTGGGCCCTTTCATGGGACTAGCATCTCAGTGGGCATTTTTTTTATTTTATTGGATTTTTGTTGCCCTTGGCCAATGTCCTTCCTACATAAAAAAAAAAAAAAAAGTAGTAATATCAAACCCTGCAGCGCTGCGACATGTAGTGTGAGAGAAGGCAAACACGAGTGAGATGAAATTTACTTGGATAGATAGAAAAATAATTTCATGATGATTCTTTTTTATGATATCAGTGCGAATGACCACCAAGCTGATAAATACGTATGAAGTACACCATGCATAATGAACACCAGGATAAACCAGCGAGTGGGCAGGAGTGAAAGCCTTGCAGAGACGACTCAGAACACCTACTTCAATAAAGATTTTCACCGCTAGATAAGATACAACACGTTTCAGCTGAGTATCTTCGTGAAGGATAGACTAGTATGCAACAGGTTGAGAATGGCGGAACGGGACAGGCTGGTGGCACGCGCACGAAAAGGAGTAACAGTATGTTTGCTAAATGTAGACGTCTCTTGAGGCATTATAAGATAAGTTTTTAAGTATTACTTGGTGAATTATGTGAACTGCGTGCAGCTTTGCTTCTTTTTACTTGTTTTCCTCTACTGCAGTCAGGTGTAGACTGATTGACAGACTGACAGAAGATGAAATGTGAAACGAATGAATGTTTACTAATTAATTCTACATTACAGGAATGTGACACACACACACACACACACACACACACACACACACACACACACACACACACACACACACACACTAGTAGAGGGAGAGGATGAAGGAAAGAGAACTCCAATCATCTCCCCAGCATTAGTTAAACCTCTCCCCACAGTCTCCCTCAAACTTACCCAACCTCTCTTGCCATGACGCTGCTCCTGTTTCATCGGATGCCCTCCTCCCCTTCCCTTGTAACTCTCTCGAGGTCCTTCAAACCCTTCCGACTGTCTTTTCCCTCTTTATACCTTTCCCTTTCTTCAGCATTCTCCTGCTCAACCACGCTTGTGTCTTCACTATTCCGTGTCCATTCCCTAAATGTTCATCCACAGCAGCTCCTCTCCTCCATCTTTGCTAGCCTCTTTCCTTCACTGTGGCCTCATCATGCTTTATCTCCTCCGTGTAATTATTACAACTGTCCTCATTATGTTAAGGGAACCGTCTGCAAAAAAGAAGTAAAAAAAAAAATTAAAATAGAAAATATTCGAAAAAAAACTCATTGTATCGTGTATTAACTGATCTTATTATGACCAAGTGTCTTTGCAAAACTGGCAAAAATAAAGATGTTACGGCCCATTTCCTGCTCACCTCTCATGTGACTTCACGCTCTTCCGCTGCTCGGAGCATTAGATATTGCTTTATCACTACTGATAAACAGCGAAATATTCTCTATACATGGTATTCACTGGCATCTCTAGACATGTGACAACTTTGCCGTCGTTATAAATAGAACACATCCCTCAGGCTGTAGCAGATATGCCAGAGAGAAGAAAGCTATGCATGTTATCTCTCCGCTCTGATTTCACTCATCCATTGTACTTTATTTGCATCTACAGACCACTTTTTCCTATCAGTGTTATGAGGAATATACCGAGGATTAGCAAGATAAGGTTGAAGAACTTGAAGAAAGCGGTGGAGAAGAAAAACAACATTGTCAACCTGCTTCCTTCCTCATCTCGCGTGCCTGCCACCCAACTGACTGCCTCGCTCCTGCTGCCACCCCCCACCTCTCATCTCGCTCGCTAAAAGTCACCACCACCTCAACTCCACAACTTACTTACGCTTCTGCCTCACATCTACTTCAGGACTGACATCCACATCAGCAGGAACTTCAAGTCTACCCCATATTTCTTCCTGTAAGAAATTGTTTGATTTGTTGAAAGGTAACATCCCACAAACCGAGAAGAAATATGAGAAATCCATTATCTCTTCTCCTCCGTTGCAGGCAATTGTAGCACAGCTGAATTGTCCCAGAAGGGGCTGGAGGGGCACTGTCACACTCACTACTACATCTGTCAATTTCGACACAGACGTGACAGTTATTTGCAACAGCTGCAGTGCGATCCTGCGCGACGCTCCTGTTCCTGAATGAGTCTCTGCATGGAAAATTGTCTAGCAAATGCTCGAAAGTAAAAAATCCTGGCCATTGTGACGACTTTACAACAGTTTCGGCAGAGAAGCTAACTTGATGACACGCCTGTTCGGAACTGGCCCCAGACATCTTCCAGTCCGTGGAAAAAGGTGACAAGGAGTTCAACGAGTTGCTGGCAGAAAGAAGAAGGTGAAGAAGGAGCTTTAGTTCAGTGATGGCTATGAGCCAGGAAGACATTAGGAAAGCCTGGCGACAATGAAGGACGTGGCGCCTTCTGATACCCACGCCTTTGAGTGCATAATACGTTGCAAAGAAAAGGCGACCAGGTGCCAGGCAATTACACTAAAATGTCAAGAGAATACCATGTATTACTCCATAAGGACTAATGCATGACATAACGAGCATAATGGATGTTCTTTTGCAGAAAATAAAAGGCAAAAATAGTTGTCTACCTTTGTCTGCAAATATCTCGGTTCGTCGTTTTTTTTTTTTTCGCTATTTCTCGCTAACCATTGCACCAATTCTAATGAAACTTTTTTTTTGCATATGAAAAGGGACAAAGTCGCTATTTTTTGTTGGAAAGAGCTTTTAAAACTTCAGGTTATTTATATTTATAAATCATCCATATTTTCAAGAATGGACCAAAATATTAAGAAATTCTGCAAAAAAAAGTTAAAGGATTTTTTTTTTTACTCCTCTCAACAAATTGTTTATAATTAAATGTAGTTTACTTGCATTTTTTTTTACCAATTTTGCCTCAGATATAACAAAGCAATATCAATATTTACGTTTGTTATTGCAAAAACATCGTTAATGAAGTGATATACATGAAACTTAGTATGTACCATCTCCTCACTATTATACATAATGTATCAGAGATTCGTGAAAATCAGTTTTAAGATTTTGATCAGACTGTCCACCTCTCATTCATTGCACGCAGCTTCCTTTCTTGTCCCTGCACCTTTTCGTCCCAGCCAACACTCCAGTGGCGTCTCCTCCCTTCTCATCCACGTAAGGCTTTTCTCCTTGCACCATTCCAGCAGCCCTATTGCACCTCAACATACATTTTTTCTCATATTTCTGGCCTACTCCCTCCCCCTGCATTCCTCACCCCGGGAAGTACTCACGCCTTATCTTACTGTTGGTTTCCTCATCGCCTCCCCAGCAGGCCGCCCCTCTATCCCTCTATCTCGTGCTCCTCAATGCAGCCCAGCGTTTGTGCGTCACTATTCTGCACTTTTTTCTGGTGTGTTGCTTTCCAGTGCCTCGTGATGGGCCCTGATGAATTGGAGGGCTCGCAAGGCTTCTCACTCGGTCCCTTCCAGTCTCCCGCGCCCTCTCGCATTGGCGCCGCACTGGCAACGAGATTCTATTATGTGCCCGCACGCCTATTATTTTCTTGAAATACTGCAATTGTAACCCGACAGAACAAACACCCAGACGTTGGTTTAGTCCTCAACGCAGTTACCAAGATCGAGGCTGCCTGAATGACACCCATTCTCTGGAGCGGCTCATTAACCTCTTATAATTACCACGGAGTGCAGGTACTAGCACCGATGTGTCTTCACCTCCCCTGCCAGAAGCCCACCCGACGACGTGACAATTTCCAGACGGAGAGGGCGAGGAGAGGGTGGCCACGGCGAGGCAAGGGTGATAATCACCTCACAACACACACCTGTGTACTCATACACTGGTGCTGTATTCTGGCAACAACCAAACCACGCACCTGTGCAGGGCGGCGGGGAGCAGTCAGGAGTGGTGCTGTGTGTCACTTCAGTGAATGGTCCGTAAAGAAAAGGAAAGAATGAAATAAAGGAAACCAATCAGGTAGAAGAATTAAGTGGTGCAATGACGCGCTAGAGAGAGAGAGAGAGAGAGAGAGAGAGAGAGAGAGAGAGAGAGAGAGAGAGAGAGAGAGAGAGAGAGAGAGAGAGAGAGAGAGAGTAATGTCAGACTACACACACACACACACACACACACACACACAGGCTTCTTAGCTGGGATAAAAAGAGGGAGAGTCTCAAAAGAAATATAATTGTGGCTCATTCTCTTTTCTTTTCCTTATGAGGTAGAATAATGTGTCCTCGAAGCGGGGTGGCTGAGCGGGATGGCGAGCGCTGAGCTGGAAAGTGTTCAAGTTTTATAGAAAGAACAGAAAGTGTTGAAATTTTGACTGTAAGCAGAGGAGGCCGAACCGAGAAGGATCTGTGATGGTGAGAGGCTGCTGGTGTAGCGCGAGGAAAGGAGGAGAGGTGGAGGCACTGAAACTGGAAAAGTGATGAACACAGAGGAGCACAAGAGGTCAGATGTGTTGGTGGAGGTGGAGGAGGCGGAAGAAGAGGATTCTTTTGTTTTCCGTTAATTTTCTTCTTGATCTGTTTATTCTCCTTTCTAAGACTGTGTACAACGTCTTCTTTACATCTTTACTGAAACTGAATATCTAATTGCGAGGAAATTCACTGGCCAAGGATACTAAACTGACAGAAAAAAAAATGGTTTTATCAGGGAATTTTTGCCTCATAGGTTTATGTATGCATTGCCTAATTATTTTTGTATTCATTATTTATCTATTATCTACGTAGGCTGAGTTGTTTCCTTGACATCCGGCTCGCCGCGGGTTTCCTCACGCACCGCTGCGCTCATCCGTTCACATGTGGGGGGGTGGGGCATGACAACGGACCAAAAATTTACACCGTGATTTCAGCTCCACCTACATAACATTCGTATATGTATGTCCTATCATGCACTCCTCCCCTCGCTCTCTATTTGCTTGATTTTCAGTATTCAAATACACAAAAATTCCCCGCTGTTGATATGAGGCTTGAGACGCTGGAAATGACTGACTCTAGAATTTGTGTTGTATTCTATGCTGTTCCTCGTATCTTCGTGTTTTTACGAGTATGTGCCTTGGTTCCCCATGACTTGTGGGTGCAGGAAGCAAGGAGGCAGTAGACACCTGCCGAAACGATAATTACTCCAGGTGAGGTCTAAAGCAATGTTCAGGGGGTGCTGTGAACTTATCATTAAACTCAGCTGTGACCTCACTGAACGTTTCCCTTTGTATCTCACAACACAAGAGACCAGTCACAGCCTGCCCTCTAAAGACAACTGTCTTCCTCCACACAAAACTACATGCACTTAATAACAAACACACCCTTCACCCAAAAGTTTTAAAATCATCATGGTGACTCCTACACCAGCCTCGGAGTCCCCATCTGGGGGAGGGGACCATAAAGTCCCCAGGTCGGACTGCCTTTCTGTCGACGATCCTAAGTATCTTGACACCCCCTTCAACTTTTCATTAACTTCTGCAACATTCGCGCTCTAAGATCTAATTTTCAATCTGTAGAACACCATCTCTCTTCTTATAAACCTCATCTTCTTTTCCTCACTGAAACTCAGGTGTCTGAGGCAACTGACAGTAGCCCCTTTTCTGTTCCCTCTTACTTTCTCTATCCTCATTTTCGATCCAAAGCTGGATGCTGCGTTTATGTGCGCAATGACTTAACCTGGTCTCGTGCCCACGCTCTTGAATCTTCTGAGTTTTCCACCATCTGGCTTCGACTACAGAGTCACTCTCAAACTAAATTTATATATATTGTATACCTCTCACCTAGTTCCTCTGACTATAAGAAATTCTTTAACTACTTAACTTCCAAAGTGGAGCACATTCTGACCCTCTTCCCTTTTGCAGAGATCACCACCAGCTTTGGCTTTCCTCTCCCTTCACTGACCATCCTGGTGAACTAACCTTCAACTTTGCTATCCTCCACGACCTAGAGCAATTGGTGCAACACCCTACTCGTATTCCTGACCGTCTTGGAGATACGCCCAACATTCTTGACCTTTTCCTGATCTCTAATCCTTCTGCTTATGCTGTCACCCTTTCTTCTCCGTGCCTCTGGCGTTTTGCCTCTGCTATTTGGGAGGACCTGAGGAGGTATTTTGCTGATTTTCCTTGGAATGACTACTGCTTCCGTGTCAGAGACCTGTCTTTGTGTGCCGAGCGTATAACAGAGGTGATAGTGTCTGGCATGGAGGCGTACATTCCTCACTCTTTTTCTCGTCCTAAACCTTCTAAACCTTGGTTTAACACAGCTTGTTCTATTGCTATACATGATAGAGAGGTGGCCCACAAAGAGCACTTAACCCTTCCATCACCAGAATCTCATGCACTTTATATTTCTGCCCAGAACCATGCCAAGTCTGTTCTCCAACTAGCCAAAAACTCCTTCATTAACAAAAAGTGTCAAAATCTTTCAAGATCTAACTCCCCTCGTGACTTCTGGCATCTAGCCAAAAATATATCCAATAACTTTGCTTCTTCTTCTTTGCCTTTATTTTAACCAGATGGCACCACTGCTATCACATCTATTTCTAAAGCTGAACTCTTCGCTCAAACCTTTGCTAAAAACTCTACCTTGGACGATTCTGGGCTTGTTCCTCCCTCTCCTCTATCCTCTGACGACTTCATGCCACCTATTAAAACTCTTCGCAATGATGTTTTCCATGCCCTTGCTGGCCTAAATCCTCGGAAGGCTTATGGACCTGATGGGGTCCCTCCTATTGTTTTCCGAAACTGTGCCTCCGTGCTTGCACCTTGCCTAGTCAAACTCTTTCAGCTCTGTCTGTTAACCTTTCCTTCTTGCTGGAAGTTTGCCTACATTCAACCTGTTCCTAGAAAGGGTGACCATTCTAATCCCTCAAACTACTGTCCTATTGCTTTAATTTCCTGCTAAAGTTTTCGAATCTATCCTCAATAGGAAGATTCTTAAACATCTATCACTTCACCACCTTCTATCTGATCGCCAGTATAGGTTCCATCAAGGCCACTCTACTGGTGATCTTCTGGCTTTCCTTACTGAGTCTTGGTCATCCTCTTTTAGAGATTTTGGTGAAACTTTTGCTATTGCCTTGGACATATCAAAAGCTTTTGATAGAGTCTGTCACAAAGCTTTGATTTCAAAACTACCCTCCTACGGCTTCTGTCCTCTCTGTAACTTCATCTCAAGTTTCCTTTCTGACCGTTCTATTGCTGCTGTGGTAGACAGTCACTGTTCTTCTCCTAAATCTATTAACAGGGGTGTTCTTCACGGTTCTGTCCTATCGCCCACTCTCTTCTTATTATTCATTAATGATCTTCTAAACCAAACTTCTTGTCCTATCCACTCCTGTGCTGATGATATCACCCTGCACTTTTCCACGTCTTTTCATAGACGTCCAACCCTTCAGGAGGTAAACATTTCACGCAGAGAAGCCACAGAATGCTTGATTTCTGATCGTTCTAAAATTTCTGATTGGGGCAGAGCAAACTTGGTATTGTTCAATGCCTCAAAAAACTCAATTCCTCCATCTATCAACTCGGCACAACCTTCCAGACAACTATCCCCTCTTCTTCAATGACACTCAACTATCCCTCTCTTCTACACTGAACATCCTCGGTCTGTCCCTTACTTATAATCTGAACTGGAAACTTCACATCTCATCTCTAGCTAAAAGAGCTCCTATGAAGTTAGGTGTTCTGAGACGTCTCCGCCAGTTTTTCTCACCCCCCACCAGCTGCTAACTCTGTACAAGGGCCTTATCCGTCCATGTATGGAGTATGCTTCACATGTAAAGGGGGGTTCTACTCATACTCCTCTTCTAGACAAGGTGGAATCAAAAGCTTTTCGTCTCATCAACTCCTCTCCTCTAACTGACTGTCTTCAGCCTCTCTCTCACCACCGCAATGTTGCATCTCTAGCTGTCTTATATCGCTATTTTCATGCTAGATGCTCTTCTGATCTTGCTAACTGCATTTCTCCCCTCCTCCCGCGGCCTCGCTGCACAAGACTTTCTTCTTTCCCTCACCTCTATTCTGTCCACCTTTCTAACGCAAGAGTTAACCAGTGTTCTCAATCATTCATCCCTTTTTCTGGTAAACTCTGGAACTCCCTGCCTGCTCCTATATTTCCACCTTCCTATGACTTGAATTCTTTCAAGAGGGAGGTTTCAAGACACTTATTCATTAATTTTTGACTACTGCTTTGACCCTTTTATGGGACTGGCATTTCAGTGGGCATTTTTTTTTTTATTGGATTTTTGTTGCCCTTCCTACATGAAAAAAAAAAAAAAAAAGTCGTGGAGGCGCGTGCAGGAAGGCTTGCGTGCATCTGTGTTGTCCTTTTTTTGTATGGGAATGTGGCAGTATTGGGGATTTGTTGAGCGAGGCTTTGATGTGTATGTGTGTGTGTGTGTGTGTGTGTGTGTGTGTGTGTGTGTGTGTGTGTAGAGAGAGAGAGAGAGAGAGAGAGAGAGAGAGAGAGAGAGAGAGAGAGAGAGAGAGAGAGAGAGAGAGAGAGAGAGAATTCTTATCTCTTCAGGTTTTCACTCGTATGCTGTGTACATTCTCCAGAGCCATAAGCAAATGAAAAACGCATCTATTCCACACACAATAGTAGTCACGCTGCACACGTAACGACCCAGACGCTTTTATATACGTATCATCTGCGTGGCAAACAAAAAATGGGGCGTTGAGCTCATTTCACAACTACTGCATCATTACCAATATATTTCCTCAGTCTCGCGTATATCTCGATTGTTTGAAGTTTTATTCCATTAACTTTTGTCTACATTTGTCCTTCTGTGTGTGTGTGTGTGTGTGTGTGTGTGTGTGTGTGTGTGTGTGTGTGTGTGTGTGTGTGTGTGTGTGTGTGTGTGTGTGTGTGTGTGTGTGTGTCATGTTATTGGCCGAGTTTGCCTTGAATGGGATCACGTTTTCTTAGTGTCCCCGTGTTCCGGTTACCTACCATTCGGGCATTATACTTATTATTGTTATAAGTAGTGTAAGGCTTATTTACCCATTTTATATCATGTAATATTATTCTCTTCATAATTTAAGTTCTATATATCTTTGTATGTATAAGGGAGGAAGTATAATTGAGGTGGAAATACGTTGAAAACGAGGGGAGCTTGAGTGGGCAACAACACATTCCAAGGAAGGGAAGGAGAGCGCCTTAGGTCGTGAGGAAAGGTGGAGGGAAGGCGTCTCTCAGGGAAGGATTTTGGTGTGGATTGGTGATGGAGTGAGTTTGTGGAGGTATTAGTGGTGTAGCGGTATAACCTTGATATCCAGGATCAGGTTAGTGAGTCTTTTGTGGTACCAAGAGCTCTTGTCCGTTGAAATTCGGTTGTTGAGTTGTGCCGGTGACGCTGTTGGAAGGGGTCATAGGTCAAACTGGCAGCCATTTTGTGAGAGGAGGTTGTGGTGTTGACCTTGGAAGCTGGTGTTGTGGTGTATTGGTGATTTTGGGGATGATGTTATGGTGTTATGGGTGATCTTTGGTGATGATGGTAATCTCCTGTGAGGCTTGAGGAGGTGAAATACGGGAATTATTGTCTGGGGAAGCGGTAGTGGCGTCTGAGTAAATTCCTGCGGTTGAGGGGAATATTTCTGTGACTGTTGGAGGTGTAAACGGGTTCTGGTGTTGTGGGAAGTGACGAGAACGTCATGTAGTAACGTGTACTACCTCATGTTGTTTGTGAATTATTATTAGTATTAATATATGTGCTTGTAACATAGAATAATCGTGTTTTCTACTCCCCAACATCAATCTGGTATTAGAGGTGATTCCAGGTGTGCTGAGTCAAGGTAAAGGTGGAGTGAGAGATAATTCTGGCGATTTCGGATAGGTCGGGTAGGCACTCGAAGCCTTTAAAAATCCAGACCTTTTTAAAACTTTCCGGGATCAGTGTAACGTCCACTTTCTTGGAAAGATAACCGGGATCGTACGATCGCAGGTAAGTAAGCGATCGTGACAGTGTGTGTGTGTGTGTGTGTGTGTCCGTGCGCTACATTTGTTCTCAGTCTGTCTCGAGTTAAGTTGATTTCCAGGTTGTCCAGGTGCTTTTCAGGGAACAATTAGAGGCGAGTGATGACTGCCGCACCTCGACCACTAATGCCTTCTCTGATACTCGCTGCCTGTTGCTGGTGGTGTTGCTGTGCCTTACGCTGAACATGTCCTCGTGTCCTTGTGTGTGTGTGTGTGTGTGTGTGTGTTAATAGAACTTTTGTGAAATGTCCAGTCAAATTGTTTTTCTATTCCAACTAGATATGGAAAAAAGATATATACTGGTAAACATGTGTGTGTGTGTGTGTGTGTGTGTGTGTGTGTGCATTGATATTATCGACAAGGATAACTGTACCAATAACAATACTTCACCCGACACACTGAAATACCCTAATGCCACTATGCTCGTCCAGTACACTCCTAAATGGCAGTGCCGCCCTCGCTCCCCCGAGCTTCCTCCTCCTTTCAGTCTTGACCATCGCCAGCGGACGCACAAAATCACCAGTATATTGTTTAAGCATATTACTTGCCTTTTGGAAGATTTTTTTATTAGTTAGTGTTCATAAACATACTACGATGAATTATGTGGGGTTTCAAATTCCTTTGTGTGTGTGTGTGTGTGTGTGTGTGTGTTTACGTATAACAAACTATGTGTATATCATAAAACAATAAGGTGTTCCCACAAAACCACTATCCACATTCACCATCCCCATCACCACCTCCCTTTACACATGATCCACACACCACATGACAGACCACGTCCACACAAAGTCTGGAACACTCTGTACCCTCTCACTCCACTCACTCCACCACACACTACCCCCGCAATGTTCACCCACCGCCACACGCCACCAATAACCAAGCTCTTCCCTCTACAGTCGTGCCGTCGTGACTGGTGCTCCTGGACACTGGTTGGAGTCCTGTCCACGGCGGAGTGTTGAGGTCACTGATCGAGGGTGACCCACTGACACTGTTGTGCATCGCATTGGGGGGGTGAGTACTTATTGGGTGTACTAAGTGTGTGTTGGGTGTGTTAGGTGTGTATTGGGTGCAGGGCCAGTGTTGGCTACTGTACCTAATATTGCATCACATCTGAGGATCAGTACTATTTAACATGTATACTGGGTGTATTAATTGTGTGTTGTGTGTAAGGTCAGTGTTGCCCCTTTACCTGGCCGCACCCGCCCTTACCCTCCCTCACTTTCCCTCCAGGTCCTATCGAGGTCAATAGTAGCTAGTTACCTTAATTTCGGAGGTTATCTTTTTTCCTGCTGTTTCTACCCTTGACAATTTTTTCTTCAGGACGAGCAAAGTAAGCCTCGCGTCCTCTTAAATCCTGCATAATAACTCTTTATCTCCACTTTCCGCTCCCCCTCATCTCCTACGCGTCCTTCTCCTTTCATCTTTTTTCTCCTTCCTTCTCCTTCTTTCCTCCTTCTAGTTTCTGTCCTCAACTTTTCTGATTATTTTTCCTTCCCATTAATTGACTTTTTTTTTTATCTCCTGCATTCATTTTTCTCCTTATTTTCTTTCATCTCTTAATCTTTCTTCTTTCATTTGCACCCTCTCCCATCCTATCCTTCCTTTCTGTCTGGCTTCCTCACTTCTGCGTCTTCATTCCTGCCATTCGCAATCTGCTTTCGAGGGGTCACTTCATAACGCGTCTGACGAAGTCGTTGTCGTGGCCTGACCTTGGGGGATGGGAAGGTT